>NW_027008490.1:0-94475 GCF_036934945.1 Oncorhynchus masou masou | reverse complement strand
CTCCCAGCTGAATGGGGTCTGTACAGAGATGTGTTCTGTGGTAAACAGGAAGTAACTCTCCCAGCTGAATGGTGTCTGCATAGAGATATGTTCTGTGGTAAACAGGAAGTAACTCTCCCAGCTGAATGGTGTCTGTACAGAGATATGTTCTGTGGTAAACAGAAGTAACTCTCCCAGCTGCATGGTGATCTGTACAGAGATGTGTTCTTCTGGTAAACAGGAAGTAACTCTCCCAGCTGCATGGTGTCTGAACAGAGATATGTTCTGTGGTAAACAGGAAGTAACTCTCCCAGCTGAATGGTGTCTGTACAGAGATGTGTTCTGTGGTAAACAGGGAAGTAACTCTCCCAGCTGAATGGGTCTGAAACAGAGATATGTTCTGGTAAACAGGAAGTACTCTCCCAGCTGAATGGGGTCTGCACAGAGATGTGTTCTGTGGTAAACAGGAAGTAACTCTCCCAGCTGAATGGGGTCTGAACAGAGATATGTTCTGTGGTAAACAGGAAGTAACTCTCCCAGCTGAATGGTGTCTGTACAGAGATGTGTTCTTTGGTAAACAGGAAGTAACTCTCCCAGCTGAATGTGATCTGAACAGAGATATGTTCGGTGGTAAACAGGAAGTAACTCTCCCAGCTGAATGTGATCTGCATAGAGATGTGTTCTGTGGTAAACAGGAAGTAGCATCTTTCTAATGCTGTCCTCCTTATCTGTCCTTCAATCTCATCCTGGCTGTGGGGCTTTAAACCATATGGAGACACAAGCAGAGACAACGGTTCTCATAATGAACTATCTCCCATCAGAATGGTTTTCTGTCCCACATGCAATATTGTTTATCCACCCTTACAGTGTATGTGTTCATGTAGCCTAGCAGTTAGAGGCAGGGTAGCTAGCGGTTAGGCAGGTAGCCTGTGTTTAGAGGCAGGGTAGCCTAGCGGTTAGAGGTAGGTAGACTAGAGGTTGAGACAGGTAGCCTAGCGGGTAGAGGCAGGTAGCCTAGCGGTTAGAGGCAGGTAGCCTAGTGTTTAGAGGCAGGATAGCCTAGTGGTTAGAGCCGGGTAGCCTAGTGGTTAGAGGCAGGTAGCCTAGCGGTTAGAGGCAGGGTAGCCTAGTGGTTAGAGGCAAGGAGGGAGAGGCAAGGGTAGTGGTTAGAGGCAGATATGTGGTCATTTGATTTACTGGGGTTCATTTCTATGTGAGTTTTCTATACTCCATTGTGGGACGGCAGGGTTGCCTGGTGGTTAGAGGAAGGTAGCCTACCTGTTAGAGGCAGGGTAGAATAGTGGTTAGAGGCAGGTAGCCTAGTGGTTAGAGGCAGGGTAGACTAGTGGTTAGAGGCAGGTAGCCCAGTGGTTAGAGGCAGGGTAGCCTAGTGGTTACAGCATTGGGCCAGTAACTGAAAGGTTGCTACATCGAATCGAGCTGACAAGTAAAAATCTGATGTTCTGCCCCTGAACAAGGCAGTTAACCACACTGTTCCTGGCAGTTAACCCCACTGTTCCTTAACAAGGCAGTTAACCACACTGTTCGCCAGGCAGTTAACCACACTGTTCCCCTAGGCAGTTAACCACACTGTTCCCAGGCAGTTGTTCTGTTCCTAGGCAGTTAACCCCACTGTTCCTGTTTCTGTTCCTAGGCAGTTAACCCCACTGTTCCTAGGCAGTTAACCCCACTGTTCCCTAGGCAGTTAACCCACTGTTCCTAGGCAGTTAACCCCACTGTTCCTAGGCAGTTAACCCCACTGTTCTCTAGGCAGTTAACCCCACTGTTCCTAGGCAGTTAACCCCACTAGGCAGTTAACCCCCACTGTTCCTAGGCAGTTAACCCACTGTTCCTAGCAGTTTCACCTAGGCAGCACTGTTGGGCGGTTAACCCACTGTTCCTAGGCAGTTAACCACACTCTTCCTGTTAACCCCTGTTCCCTAGGCAGTTAAACCCCTAGGCAGTTAACCCACTGTTGTTAACCACATTGTTCCTCTAGGCAGTTAACCCCACTGTTCCTAGGCAGTTAACCCCACTGTTCTCTAGGCAGTTAACCCCACTGTTCTCTAGGCAGTTAACCCCACTGTTCCTAGGCAGTTAACCCCACTGTTCCCTAGGCAGTTAACCCCACTGTCCCAGGCAGTTCCTGGGCAGTTAACCCCACTGTTCTCTGGGCAGTTAACCCCACTGTTCTAGGCACCCCACTGTTCCCTAGGCAGTTAACCCCACTGTTCCCTAGGCAGTTAACCCCACTGTTCCCTAGGCAGTTAACCCCACTGTTCCTAGGCAGTTAACCCCACTGTTCCCTAGGCAGTTAACCCCACTGTTCCTAGGCAGTTAACCCCACTGTTCCTAGGCAGTTAACCCCACTGTTCCCTAGGCAGTTAACCCACTGTTCCTAGGCAGTTAACCCACTGTTCCTAGACCAGTTAACCCCACTGTTCCTAGGCCGTCATTGTAAAATAAGAATTTGTTCTTAACTGACTTTGCCTGATTAAATAAATAAAGGTTAAATAAAGACATGACAACTCCTGGAACACGTGTCTCTCATCTAGCCTTGATTCAAGTCCAACCAAAATGTTTAGCAGTGGGGGTTGGTTGGGTTTGGGGGGAGGAGGAGGAGGAGGAGGAGGTGGAGGAGGAGGGGGAGGAGGGGGAGGAGGAGGAGGAGGAGGTGGAGGAGGAGGAGGAGGAGGAGGAGGAGGAGGAGGAGGAGGTGTGTCTCCAAGCATCAGAAGCCCTCGTCTGTCCGTCTGTAGAATGAATCCCCCAGTCAGATCAATATGTCGTTATAGATCATAATCACGTGAAGCGTATAAATCGCCTAAAACCTATCAATTATAGAGAGAGAGAGATAGAGAACCTGGCCTCCACCTCGGGACCAGCCTCCAAATCCTGTCCCTCAGCCGTCTCCCTCCTCCTGCCTGGATAGTGATCTGTAGTGTGTCCGGATCATAGGAGACGCGCCCAGCCTGGGCTGATAGCAGATTAATGACCACTCTGGGGGAGACACATCTCAGGCAGGCTGGGGAGAGAGAGAGAGAGAGAGAGAGAAATATAATTTGGTCTGGGATCTACTATAATTATGACCTGTAAGACACGAAGCAGCTCTATGCTCTCTGGTCAGTAGATGAAATAACAGAGGTGCTAGAGAGAGAGAGAGAGAGAGAGAGAGAGAGAGAGAGAGAGACAGAGAGAGAGAGAGAGAGACAGAGACAGAGAGGCACTAACTACATCACAGAGAGAGAGAGAGAGAGAGAGGAGAGTAGAGAAATAGAAGAGACAGAGAGGCACTAACTACATCACAGAGGAAAGAGGAGAGAGAGAAAAAATCTTTGACTATTGACAGACTCAGTGAGCATAGCCTTGCTATTGAGAAAGGCCGTAGGCAGACCAGGCTCTCAAGAGAAGACAGGCTATGTGCTCACTGCCCACAACATGAGATGGAAACTCTACTTCCTAACCTCTTTTTATTTTTTATTTTTATTTCACCTTTATTTAACCAGGTAGGCTAGTTGAGAACACCTTTATTTAACCAGGTAGGCTAGTTGAGAACACCTTTATTTAAACAGGTAGGCCAGTTGAGAACACCTTTATTTAACCAGGTACGCTAGTTGAGAACACCTTTATTTAACCAGGTAGACTAGTTGAGAACACCTTTATTTAACCAGGTAGACTAGTTGAGAACACCTTTATTTAACCAGGTAGGCTAGTTGAGAACACCTTTATTTAACCAGGTAGACTAGTTGAGAACATCTTAATTTAACCAGGTAGACTAGTTGAGAACACCTATATTTAACCAGTTAGGCTAGTTGAGAACACCTTTATTTAACCAGGTAGACTAGTTGAGAACACCTTTTTTTAATCAGGTAGGCTAGTTGAGAACACCTTTATTTAACCAGGTAGGCTAGTTGAGAATACCTTTATTTAACCAGGTAGACTAGTTGAGAACAAGTTTTCATTTACAACTGCGACCTGGCCAAGATAAAGCAAAGCAGTTCGACACAAAACAACAACACAGAGTCACACATGGAATCAACAAACATACTGTCAATAACACAGTAGAAAAGGCTATATACAGTGTGTGCAAATGAGGTGAGATAAGGGAGGTAAGGCAATAAATAGGCCATGGTGGTGAAGTAATTACAATATAGCAATTAAACACTGGAATGGTAGATGTGCAGAAGATGAATGTGCAAGTAGAGATACTGGGGTTCAAAGGAGCAAGATAAATAAATACAGTATGGGGATGAGATAGATTGGATGGGCTGTTTACAGATTAGCTACGTACAGGTGCAGTGATCTGTGGTCACCACCTGTAACCTCCTGCAAAATGTGTTACGTCCTGATCTGAGTTTCTTTTTTATGTCTCTGTTTGAGGTTGGTTCGGGCGTGAGTTGGGGTGGGCATTCTATGTTTTGTATTTCTGTGTTTGGCCTGGTATGGTTCTCAATCAGAGGCAGCTGTTTATGGTCTCTGATTCTCAATCAGAGGCAGCTGTATTTATCAGTCCTTCCTCCAGGTCAGGAGTCTGAATAGAGGTCAGTAACTACAGGAGTCCTGAGGTATCTAATAGAGAAAGATAGAGGACCAGTCCTTCCTCCAGGTAACTACAGGAGTTGGAGGTATCTAATAGAGAAAGATAGAGGACCAGTCCTTCCTCCAGGTAACTACAGGAGTCCTGGAGGTATCTAATAGAGAGAGATAGAGGACCAGTCCTTCCTCCAGGTAACTACAGGAGTCCTGGAGGTATCTAATAGAGAGAGATAGAGGACCAGTCCTTCCTCCAGGTAACTACAGGAGTCCTGGAGGTATCTAATAGAGAGAGATAGAGGACCAGTCCTTCCTCCAGGTAACTACAGGAGTCGAGCTGTATCTCTGATCTAGGATCAGGTTAGTGACTAAGCTTTGAGGTCCTGGAGGTCAACAGTAAGCACATTGGCATTCTCCTGGAAAAGCACATTGTTGCCAACGGTAATGCATAACGAAATAAAGAAACAGGAAGTCATCTGATATGCGTGTCTCCTCGGCAGTAATATCCAATCAGTAATGAGTGTTTGACGTGTAACATCAACCTGGAAAACACCCATACCTGTCTATGTCTGGTTTCTAGCTCTATACTCTCCTCTGATACCAGTCTATGTCTGGTTTCTAGCTCTATCCCCTCCCATACCTGTCTATGTCTGGTTTCTAGCTCTATCCCCACCTCACATACCTGTCTATGTCTGGTTTCTAGCTCTATCCCCACCTCACATACCTGTCTATGTCTGGTTTCTAGCTCCAGTCTCACTCCCATTCCTGTCTATGTCTGGTTTCTAGCTCCAGTCTCACTCCCATACCTGTCTATGTCTGGTTTCTAGCTCCAGTCTCACTCCCATACCTGTCTATGTCTGGTTTCTAGCTCCAGTCTCACTCCCATACCTGTCTATGTCTGGTTTCTAGCTCCAGTCTCACTCCCATACCTGTCTATGTCTGGTTTCTAGCTCCAGTCTCACTCCCATTCCTGTCTATGTCTGGTTTCTAGCTCCAGTCTCACTCCCATTCCTGTCTATGTCTGGTTTCTAGCTCCAGTCTCACTCCCATTACCTGTCTATGTCTGGTTTCTAGCTCCATCTCCCTCCCATTCCTGTCTATGTCTGGTTTCTAGCTCCAGTCTCACTCCCATATCTGTCTATGTCTGGTTTCTAGCTCCATCCACCTCCCATACCTGTCTATGTCTGGTTTCTAGCTCCAGTCTCACTCCCATATCTGTCTATGTCTGGTTTCTAGCTCCAGTCTCACTCCCATACCTGTCTATGTCTGGTTTCTAGCTCTATCCCCTCCCATACCTGTCTATGTGTGGTTCCAGCTCTATCCCCTCCCATTCCTGTCTATGTCTGGTTTCTAGCTCCAGTCTCACTCCCATATCTGTCTATGTCTGGTTTCTAGCTCTATCCCCACCTCCCATACCTGTCTATGTCTGGTTCCAGCTCTATCCCCTCCCATACCTGTCTATGTCTGGTTTCTAGCTCTATCCCCACCTCTCATACCTGTCTATGTCTGGTTTCTAGCTCTATCCCCTCCCATACCTGTCTATGTCTGGTTTCTAGCTCTATCCCCTCCCATACCTGTCTATGTCTGGTTTCTAGCTCTATACCCTCCTCCCATACCTGTCTATGTCTGGTTTCTAGCTCTATCCCCTCCCATACCTGTCTATGTCTGGTTTCTAGCTCTATCCCCTCCATACCTGTCTATGTCTGGTTTCTAGCTCTATCCCCTCCCATACCTGTCTATGTCTGGTTTCTAGCTCTATCCCCTCCCATACCTGTCTATGTCTGGTTTCTAGCTCTATCCCCTCCTCATACCAGTCTATGTCTGGTTTCTAGCTCTATCCCCTCCCCCATACCTGTCTATGTCTGGTTTCTAGCTCTATCCTCCCATACCTGTCTATGTCTGGTTTCTAGCTCTATCCCCACCTCCCATACCTGTCTATGTCTGGTTTCTAGCTCTATCCCCTCCCATACCTGTCTATGTCTGGTTTCTAGCTCTATCCCCTCCCATACCTGTCTATGTCTGGTTTCTAGCTCTATCCCCTCCCATACCTGTCTAAGTCTGGTTTCTAGCTCTATCCCCTCCATACCTGTCTATGTCTGGTTTCTATCTCTATCCCCTCCCATACCTGTCTATGTCTGGTTTCTAGCTCTATCCCCTCCCATACCTGTCTATGTCTGGTTTCTAGCTCCAGTCTCACTCCCATACCTGTCTATGTCTGGTTTCTAGCTCTATCCCCTCCCATACCTGTCTATGTCTGGTTTCTAGCTCTATCCCCTCCCATACCTGTCTATGTCTGGTTTCTAGCTCTATCCCCTCCCATACCTGTCTATGTCTGGTTTCTAGCTCTATCCCCTCCCATACCTGTCTATGTCTGGTTTCTAGCTCTATCCCCTCCCATACCTGTCTATGTCTGGTTTCTAGCTCTATCCCCTCCCATACCTGTCTATGTCTGGTTTCTAGCTCTATCCCCTCCCATACCTGTCTATGTCTGGTTTCTAGCTCTATCCCCTCCCATACCTGTCTATGTCTGGTTTCTTGCTCTATCCTCCATACCCTGTCTATGTCTGGTTTCTAGCTCTATCCCCTCCCATACCTGTCTATGTCTGGTTTCTAGCTCTATCCCCTCCCATACCTGTCTATGTCTGGTTTCTAGCTCTATCCCCTCCCATACCTGTCTATGTCTGGTTTCTAGCTCTATCCCCTCCCATACCTGTCTATGTCTGGTTTCTAGCTCTATCCCCCCTCCCATACCTGTCTATGTCTGGTTTCTAGCTCTATCCACTCCCATACCTGTCTATGTCTGGTTTCTAGCTCTATCCCCTCCCATACCTGTCTATGTCTGGTTTCTAGCTCTATCCCCCCCATACCTGTCTATGTCTGGTTTCTAGCTCTATCCCCTCCCATACCTGTCTATGTCTGGTTTCTAGCTCTATCCCCTCCCATACCTGTCTAGGTCTGGTTTCTAGCTCTATCCCCTCCCATACCTGTCTATGTCTGGTTTCTAGCTCTATCCCCACCTCCCATACCTGTCTATGTCTGGTTTCTAGCTCTATCCCCTCCCATACCTGTCTATGTCTATACCCCCCCACCTCCCTTGCTATTTAAATTCACCAATTCCCAACCGGATTTTTTCAATTTAGTCATCTTTTTTAATCTTTGGGTTAAAATGAGTGATGACTTCTTTCAATATAAAACGTGGTCCTGACAGACTTTCAGCCAAACCTCTGAGGATTAGTGGCCTGCAGAGATGAGGCTCTCCCCTTTGTGGCGCTGTGTGTTTGATGGAGGTTTAACAGGCTGTGTTGCTGCTGGAAGTGGATGTAGAGCTGGTCTATGTCTGGGGATCCATACCTGTCTATGGGAAGATGGACCGGGGTGTGGGGGAGGGTGGGGTGGTGGTGGGAGGAAGAGTGTGTAGAGGGGAGTGGCGGGGGGAGCTCTCCCTTTGAGTCTGGGAAGAGTGTGTAGAGAGGGGGTGGGGAGGAAGAGTGTGTAGAGGGAGGGATGAGAGGAAGAGTGTGTAGAGAGGGGGTGGGAGGAAGAGTGTGTAGAGGGGGTGAGAGGAAGAGTGTGTAGAGGAAGGGGGATGAGAGGAAGAGTGTGTGTAGAAGAGGGGTGAGAGAGGAAGAGTGTGTAGAGAGGGGGTGAGAGGGAAGAGTGTGTAGAGGGGGTGAGAGGAAGAGTGTAGAGGGGGGTAGAAGGGGTAGAGGGGGAGAGGAAGAGTGTGTAGAGGGGAGGTAGAGGGGGGTGAGAGGAAGAGTGTGTAGAGAGGGGGTGAGGTTGGGAGGGAGGAAGAGTGTGTAGAGGGGGTGAGAGGAAGAGTGTGTAGAGGGGGGTGGTGAGAGGAAGAGTGTGTTGAGGGTGTAGAGGAGGAAGAGTGTGTAGAGGGGGTGAGAGGAAGAGTGTGTAGGTTGGGAGGGGGGGTGGTGAGAGGAAGAGTGTGTAGAGGGGGAGGTGGTGAGAGGAAGAGTGTGTTGAGGTTGGGAGGGAGGAAGAGTGTGTAGAGGGGGTGAGAGGAAGAGTGTGTAGAGGGGGTGGTGAGATGAAGAGTGTGTAGAGGGGGGTGAGAGGAATAGTGTGTTGAGGGAGGGAGAGAGGAAGAGTGTGTAGAGGGGGCGGTGAGAGGAAGAGTGTGTTGAGGGGGTGAGAGGGAAGAGTGTGTAGGGGGGTGAGAGGAAGCATGTGTAGAGGGGGTGAGAGGAAGAGTGTGTAGAGGGAGGGGTGAGAGGAAGAGTGTGTTGAGGGGGGTGAGAGGAAGAGTGTGTTGAGGGGGGGTGGTGAGGGGAATAGTGTGTATGGAGGGGGTGAGAGGAAGAGTGTGTAGAGGGGGTGGTGAGAGGGAAGAGTGTGTAGGGGGTGATGAGAGGAAGAGTGTGTAGGGGGTGATGAGAGGAAGAGTGTGTAGAGGGGGGTGAGAGGAAGAGTGTGTAGAGGGGGGTGATGAGAGGAAGAGTGTGTAGGGGGGTGATGAGAGGAAGAGTGTGCAGGGGGGGGTGAGAGGAAGAGTGTGTAGAGTGGGGGGTGAGAGGAAGAGTGTGTAGAGGGGGGGGTGAGAGGAAGAGTGTGTAGAGGGGGGTGGTGAGAGGAAGAGTGTGTGTGTGTAAATGTTAAACCAGTCCATACCATAAAGCAGCCAGGTAACTTCCTGTCTCATGCTGTCTTGTGCATTGCTCATCCCCCCCCCCCCCTCCTCTGGTTCATTGGCTGTCTGACACTTTTAACACACCACACACACACACACACACACACACACACACACACACACACACACACACCCGTTTCAAACAGGAAGAGTCCAGTCAGTCAAACAGGTTCTTTGAAGAGCCCAGTCAGTCGGCAGAGTATTAAATCCCACCAGTGGTCTGTTCTGCTAATCTAGCAGGATATTCACCACTTTGTAGCGCCTCCTGGCTCGTCCCTGCTAACTACCTTTCATTACAGGCAGCTGCTGCAGACAGACGATTTCCCTATTTAAGTGCACTACTTTGCCCAGGGCCCATAGCCAGTCAGTGGTAAAACCCCCTTCCTCCTGATCGCGGAGCTATACATGTGGCAGGTCCACCACCACAGCCTCAGTCACAACAACATCCATGTTGCCCAGCCTTGTTGCATAGTAACGGGCCTGGCACGGTGTCAAAACAACAACAACAACAAGGAAACGCCTCGTCAACAAATTAAGAACAGGGTTATTGATTTGACTGCATTGAGGCGGCGTTGAGGCACCAGACCATCTATATACCAGCAGAGCCAGACCATCTATAGACCAGCAGAACCAGACCATCTCTGGACCAGCAGAACCAGACCATCTATAGACCAGCAGAACCAGACCATCTCTAGACCAGCAGAGCCAGACCATCTATAGACCAGCAGAACCAGACCATCTATAGACCAGCAGAACCAGACCATCTATAGACCAGCAGAACCAGACCATCTCTAGACCAGCAGAGCCAGACCATCTATAGACCAGCAGAACCAGACCATCTCTGGACCAGCAGAACCAGACCATCTCTAGACCAGCAGAACCAGACCATCTATAGACCATCAGAACCAGACCATCTATAGACCAGCAGAACCAGACCATCTATAGACCAGCAGAACCAGACCATCTCTAGACCAGCAGCTCAGACAGTCTGAGAGGAGGTTGGGGCCCACCAGACCATCTCTAGACCAGCAGCTCAGACAGTCTGAGAGAGAGGTGGGAGGGGACCGGGGGGGGCCCACCAGACCATCTCTAGACCAGCAGCTCAGACAGTCTGAGAGGAGGTTGGGGCCCACCAGACCATCTCTAGACCAGCAGCTCAGACAGTCTGAGAGGAGGCTGGGGCCCAGCAGGTCTCCTGCAGGGGCAGTTATACTGTTTGACTCGGTATCACTCACCATTACTACCCCCCTGTTTAATCCAACACGGGAGATTAATCCTCTTTGTTTAGTCATCTGTCTGTGTGATTGTGAGGAAGCCATCTCCAAGCCATCTCCCAGAGCTGGCCAGTGAATTAACAGGTTATTGTGTCAATGAGATGGTACAAGGGGAGGGTGAATTTAACAACAATAACATTGTTTCTTATCTCTTGTTTTTTCTTCTGTCTCTGTTGCCACTGTAGGTAGGGATCCACACTACTGTAGGAAGGGATCCACACTACTGTAGGTAGGGATCCACACTACTGTAGGAAGGGATCCGCACTACTGTAGGAAGGGATCCGCACTACTGTAGGTAGGGATCCACACTACTGTAGGAAGGGATCCACACTACTGTAGGTAGGGATCCACACTACTGTAGGTAGGGATCCACACTACTGTAGGTAGGGATCCACACTACTGTAGGTAGGGATCCACACTACTGTAGGTAGGGATCCACACGACTCTAGGAAGGGATCCACACGACTCTAGGAAGGGATCCACACTACTGTAGGAAGGGATCCACACTCTGTAGGAAGGGATCCACACTACTGTAGGAAGGGATCCACACTACTGTAGGTAGGGATCCACACTACTGTAGGTAGGGATCCACACTACTGTAGGAAGGGATCCACACTACTGTAGGTAGTGATCCACACGACTGTAGGAAGGGATCCACACTACTGTAGGTAGTGATCTACACTCTGTAGGAAGGGATCCACACTATTGTAGGAAGGGATCCACACTCTGTAGGAAGGGATCCACACTCTGTAGGAAGGGATCCACACTCTGTAGGAAGGGATCCACACTACTGTAGGAAGGGATCCACACTCTGTAGGAAGGGATCCACACTCTGTAGGAAGGGATCCACACTACTGTAGGAAGGGATCCACACTCTGTAGGAAGGGATCCACACTCTGTAGGAAGGGATCCACACTCTGTAGGAAGGGATCCACACTACTGTAGGTAATGATCCACACTACTGTAGGTAATGATCCACACTACTGTAGGCAGTGATCCACACTACTGTAGGTAATGATCCACACTACTGTAGGTAATGATCCACACTACTGTAGGTAATGATCCACACTACTGTAGGTAATGATCCACACTACTGTAGGTAGGGATCCACACTATTGTAGGTAATGATCCACAATACTGTAGGTAGTGATCCACACTACTGTAGGAAGGGATCCACACTCTGTAGGAAGGGATCCACACTCTGTAGGAAGGGATCCACACTACTGTAGGTAATGATCCACACTACTGTAGGTAATGATCCACACTATTGTAGGCAGTGATCCACACTACTGTAGGTAATGATCCACACTACTGTAGGTAATGATCCACACTACTGTAGGTAATGATCCACACTACTGTAGGTAGGGATCCACACTATTGTAGGTAATGATCCACAATACTGTAGGTAGGGATCCACACTACTGTAGGTTGGGATCTACACTACTGTAGGTAGGGATCCACACTACTGTAGGTAATGATCCACACTACTGTAGGTAATGATCCACACTACTGTAGGTCACGATCCACACTACTGTAGGTAATGATCCAAACTACTGTAGGTAGGGAACAACACTACTGTAGGTTATGATCCACACCACTGTAGGAAGGGATCCACACTACTGGAGGTAATGATCCACACTACTGTAGGAAATTAACCACACTCCTGTAGGTAGGGATCCACACTACTGTAGGTAATGATCCACACTATTGTAGGTAGGGATCCACACTATTGTAGGTAATGATCCACACTACTGTAGGTAGGGATCCACACTACTGTAGGTAGGGATCCACATGACATTAGAAAGTGATCCACACGACTGTAGGTAATGATTCACACTACTGTAGGTAATGAACCACACTACTATAGGTAATGATCCACACTACTGTAGGAAGGGATCCACACAACTGTAGGGAGGGATCCACCCTACTGTAGGTAGGGATCTACACGACTGTAGGTAGGGATCCACACGACTGTAGGTAGGGATCCACCCCACTGTAGGTAGGGATCCACATGACTGTAGGTAGGGATCCACACTACTGTAGATATTTTTACACACTACTGTAGATAGCAATACACACTACTGTAGATAGTGATCCACACTACTGTAGATAGTGATCCACACTACTGTTGATTGTGATCCACATTACTGTAGGTAGTCAACGTCCCCTCCAGTCAGGGATCCATCAACCCCAACTTCCCCTCCAGGGGTCCATCTACCCCAACTTCCCCTCCAGGGATCCATCTACCCCAACTTCCCCTCCAGTCAGGGGTCCATCTACCCCAACTTCCCCTCCAGGGGTCCATCTACCCCAACTTCCCCTCCAGTCAGGGGACCATCTACCCCAACTTCCCCTCCAGGGGTCCATCTACCCCAACTTCCCTCCAGTCAGGGGACCATCTACCCCAACTTCCCCTCCAGGGGTCCATCTACCCCAACTTCCCCTCCAGTCAGGGATCCATCTACCCCAACTTCCCCTCCAGGGGTCCATCTACCCCAACTTCCCCTCCAGTCAGGGGTCCATCTACCCCAACTTCCCCCTCCAGGGGTCCATCTACCCCAACTTCCCCTACAGTCAGGGGTCCATCTACCCCAACTTCCCCTCCAGGGGTCCATCTACCCCAACTTCCCCTCCAGGGGTCCATCTACCCCAACTTCCCCTACAGTCAGGGGTCCATCTACCCCAACTTCCCCTCCAGGGGTCCATCTACCCCAACTTCCCCTCCAGTCAGGGATCTATCTACCCCAACTTCCCCTCCAGGGGTCCATCTACCCCAACTTCCCCTCCAGTCAGGGGTCCATCTACCCCAACTTCCCCTCCAGTCAGGGGACCATCTACCCCAACTTCCCCTCCAGGGGTCCATCTACCCCAACTTCCCCTCCAGTCAGGGATCCATCTACCCCAACTTCCCCTCCAGGGATCCATCTACCCCAACTTCCCCTCCAGGGATCCATCTACCCTAACTTCCGCCCCCAGGGATCCATCTACCCCAACTTCCCCTCCAGTCAGGGGTCCATCTACCCCAACTTCCCCTCCAGTCAGGGATTCATCTACCCCAACTTCCCCTCCAGGGGTCCATCTACCCCAACTTCCCCTCCAGGGATCCATCTACCCCAACTTCCCCTCCAGTCAGGGATCCATCTACCCCAACTTCCCCTCCAGGGGTCCATCTACCCCAACTTCCCCCTCCAGTCAGGGGACCATCTACCCTAACTTCCCCTCCAGGGATCCATCTACCCCAACTTCCCCTCCAGTCAGGGATCCATCTACCCTAACTTCCCCTCCAGTCAGGGATTCATCTACCCTAACTTCCCCTCCAGGGATCCATCTACCCCAACTTCCCCTCCAGTCAGGGATCCATCTACCCCAACTTCCCCCTCCAGTCAGGGGACCATCTACCCTAACTTCCCCTCCAGGGATCCATCTACCCCAACTTCCCCTCCAGTCAGGGATTCATCTACCCCAACTTCCCCTCCAGTCAGGGATTCATCTACCCCAACTTCCCCTCCAGTCAGGGATTCATCTACCCCAACTTCCCCCTCCAGTCAGGGATTCATCTACCCCAACTTCCCCTCCAGTCAGGGATCCATCTACCCCAACTTCCCCTCCAGGGGTCCATCTACCCCAACTTCCCCTCCAGGGATCCATCTACCCCAACTTCCCCTCCAGGGGTCCATCTACCCCAACTTCCACTCCAGTCAGGGATCCATCTACCCCAACTTCCCCTCCAGTCAGGGGTCCATCTACCCCAACTTCCCCTCCAGGGATCCATCTACCCCAACTTCCCCTCCAGTCAGGGGTCCATCTACCCCAACTTCCCCTCCAGTCAGGGGTCCATCTACCCCAACTTCCCCTCCAGGGGTCCATCTACCCCAACTTCCCCCTCCAGTCAGGGATCCATCTTCCCCAACTTCCTCCAGGGGTCCATCTACCCCAACTTCCTCCAGGGGTCCATCTACCCCAACTTCCCCTCCAGGGGTCCATCTACCCCAACTTCCCCTCCAGTCAGGGATCCATCTACCCCAACTTCCCCCTCCAGTCAGGGATCCATCTACCCCAACTTCCCCTCCAGTCAGGGGTCCATCTACCCCAACTTCCCCTCCAGTCAGGGATCCATCTACCCTAACTTCCTCCAGGGGGTCCATCTACCCCAACTTCCCCTCCAGGGGTCCATCTACCCCAACTTCCCCTCCAGTCAGGGATTCATCTACCCCAACTTCCCCCCCAGATACACCTGTAAGTCATCTAACACTGAAACTGTCTGTTTTTATAACCACTAAAACTTTTTCCAGTAAATAAACTTTTTCCAATAAAATAATATTTCCCGTAAATAACCTGATACTGAAACAACATTTGAAGTGAAAAAGCAGTTTTCACTTCTCTTTGATGTGTTCATGTCGTTATCGTGAGCTCGGGCTGACTGTGACCAATCACAGGAGAGAGATGCTGCTTCTCGCCAGGTCTTTTATTTCTGTGTGTGTGTGTGTGTGTGTGTGTGTGTGCGTGAGTGTGTGTGTGCCTGTGCGTGCGTGCGTGTGTGTGTGTGTGCGCGTGTGTGTGCATGTGTGCGTGCGTGTGAGTGTGTGAGTGTGCATGTGTGCGTGTGCGTGCGCGTGCGCGTGAGTGTGTGAGTGTGCGTGTGTACATGTATGCGTGTGTGTGTGTGTGTATGCGTATGTGTGTGTGTGTGTGTGTGTGTGTGTGTGTGTGTGTGTGTGTGTGTGTGTGTGTGTGCATGTGTGCGTGCGCGTGCGCGTGAGTGTGTGAGTGTGCGTGTGTACATGTATGCGTGTGTGTGTGTGTGTGTGTGTGTGTGTGTGTGTGTGCGTGTGTGCTCTACATTGACCTACTTCTCATTCAAGGGGATTTCAGAGTGAGAACGGGAGTCGTTTATCGGCTGATGAAAACCATAATGATAGAGTTAATTTAGTCAGAGGAGCAGCTGGCTGAGAGGAGGCAGACCAGAGCAGACCAGGGACTGACACCTGGGGGTGGCGGCTTGTTCTCTTGGCCACTGTGATTGGCTGTGGGCGTTGTATCAGCCGTTGTGATTGGCTGTGGGTGTTGTCTCGGGCCACTGATTGGATGAGGGTATTTTGCTGCTGCAGGAAGGTTGAGAGAGCACCACAGAGTGTGTTTGAACAGTGTTACAAAATCTTCACATAAAAAGTATTTATGTCAAACCTTCTAAACACTTCTAGTTCCAAATGAACCCAGTTTAGAGGCGGTCGTAGTGATTATAGAGAGAGAGAGAGTCCCAGTTTAGAGGTGGTCGTAGTGATTATAGAGAGAGAGAGAGTCCCAGTTTAGAGGTGGTCGTAGTGATTATAGAGAGAGAGAGAGTCCCAGTTTAGAGGTGGTCGTAGTGATTATAGAGAGAGAGAGAGTCCCAGTTTAGAGGTGGTCGTAGTGATTATAGAGAGAGAGAGTCCCAGTTTAGAGGTGGTCGTAGTGATTATATAGAGAGAGAGAGTCCCAGTTTAGAGGTGGTCGTAGTGATTATAGAGAGAGAGAGAGTCCCAGTTTAGAGGTGGTCGTAGTGATTATAGAGAGAGAGTCCCAGTTTAGATTATGATTATAGAGAGAGTCCCAGTTTAGAGGTGGTCGTAGTGATTATAGAGAGAGAGAGAGTCCCAGTTTAGAGGTGGTCGTAGTGATTATAGAGAGAGAGAGTCCCAGTTTAGAGGTGGTCGTAGTGATTATAGAGAGAGAGAGTCCCAGTTTAGAGGTGGTCGTAGTGATTATAGAGAGAGAGTCCCAGTTTAGAAGTGGTCGTAGTGATTATAGAGAGAGAGTGCCAGTTTAGAGGTGGTCGTAGTGATTAGAGAGAGAGAGAGTCCCAGTTTAGAGGTGGTCGTAGTGATTAGAGAGAGAGAGTGCCAGTTTAGAGGTGGTCGTAGTGATTAGAGAGAGAGAGAGTCCCAGTTTAGAGGTGGTCGTAGTGATTAGAGAGAGAGAGTCCCAGTTTAGAGGTGGTCGTAGTGATTAGAGAGAGAGAGTCCCAGTTTAGAGGTGACCGTGGTGATTAGAGAGAGAGAGTCCCAGTTTAGAGGTGACCGTAGTGATTAGAGAGAGAGAGTCCCAGTTTAGAGGTGACCGTGGTGATTAGAGTGAGAGAGTCCCAGTTTAGAGGTGGTCGTAGTGAATAGAGAGAGAGAGAGAGAGAGTCCTAATTTGGACGTGGTCGTTGTGACTAGAGAGAGAGTCCTAATTTGGACGTGGTCCTTGTGACTAGAGAGAGAGTCCTAATTTGGACGTGGTCCTTGTGACTAGAGAGAGAGTTCTAATTTGGACGTGGTCGTTGTGACTCGTGAGAGAGTCCTAATTTGGACGTGGTCGTAGTGACTAGAGAGAGAGAGACCTAATTTGGACAAGGTCCCGGTGTAATATCAAAGTGAATAATTCAGGACTTTATTTATTTGATTACAGCCAGTCTCTTTGACCCTTTGGTGGCTGCTGCACACACACACACACACACACACACACACACACACACACACACACACACACACACACACACACACACACACACACACACACACACACACACACACGCACGCACACACACACACACAGCAGCACAATACCTTGCCCTAATTAGCTATCTCCGTCATCTGGTGTCCATTGATATGTTGTCAGAGCGTGGAGAGGGAGGTGGGTGGCATGGAATTCATCACGTCTGTAACTCATAGAATTATTCACTAACTCAACTATCATTAATATTTGATTACTGTACCTTAGAGATGTATCAGCATTTTTATACAGGCTACCCCAACCTTCCCCCCTCCAAGGTCAGTAATATAGAATTTATAAATTGAAATGAAAACACAATGTTTTTCTATAAATATGTTTTTTAGAGGGGGGTGGTTGGCCCTCTCCCTGTTTCTCTCATACCCTGTGTTTCACTCTCTATATCCCGTATGGAAAACCAATGGAAACACATCAAGTGGGATGTAAAGTACTTCAGTAAAAAATTACTTTAAAGTATTACAGTACTTAATAAGAAGTTTTTTTGGAGGGGGCATCTGTACTTTACTATTTATATTTTTGACAACTTTTACTTTTACTTCACTACATTCCTAAAGAAAATACTGTACTTTTAACTCCTTACATTTTCCCTGACTCCCAAAAGTAATCGTTACATGTTGAATGCTTAGCAGGACAGGAAAACGGTCCAATTCACACACTTATCAAGAGAACATCCCTGCTCAGCCCTACTGCCTCTGATCTGGAGGACTCACTAAACAGAGAAATCCCAGGTCATCCCTACTGCCTCTGATCTGGAGGACTCCCTAAACAGAGAACATCCCTGGTCATCCCTACTGCCTCTGATCTGGAGGACTCACTAAACAGAGAACATCCCTGGTCATCCCTACTGCCTCTGATCTGGAGGACTCACTAAACAGAGAACATCCCTGGTCATCTCTACTGCCTCTGATCTGGAGGACACACTAAACAGAGAACATCCCTGGTCATCCCTACTGCCTCTGATCTGGAGGACTCACTAAACAGAGAACATCCCTGGTCCTCCCTACTGCCTCTGATCTGGAGGACTCACTAAACAGAGAACATCCCTGGTCATCCCTACAGCCTCTGATCTGGAGGACTCACTAAACAGAGAACATCCCTGGTCATCCCTACTGCCTCTGATCTGGCGGACTCACTAAACAGAGAACATCCCTGGTCATCCCTACTGCCTCTGATCTGGTGGACTCTGGCAGATGTCTGTCTACTAACCATATAAGGGATGTCTATCGTACACCCTGTCCCTCCCCCTCCCTCCCTCCCTCCCTCCCTCCCTCCCTCCCTCCCTCCCTCCCTCCCCTCCCTCCCTCCCTCCCTCCCTCCCCCTCCCCCCCCCCCCCCCCTCCCCCTCCCCCTCCCCCTCCCTCCTCCCCCCTCCCTCCCTCCCTCCCCCTCCCTCCCTCCCTCCCCATTTTCCTTCCTCATCCCTCTCCCATCCTCATCCCTCTCTTCTCCTCATGTACTACTGAAGCATCAGTTAGTGTTTTAACACCATGTCCCTCCCTCCCTCCCCCCTCCCTCCCTCCCTCCCTCCCTCCCCATTTTCCTTCCTCATCCTCTCCCTTCCTCATCCCTCTCTCCTCCTCATGTACTACTGAAGCATCAGTTAGTGTTTTAACACCATGTCCCTCCCTCCCTCCCCTCTCTCTCCCTCCCCCCTCCCTCCCTCCCTCCCTCCCTCCCTCCCCCTCCCTCCCCCCTCCCTCCCTCCCTCCCCATTTTCCTTCCTCATCCCTCTCCCTTCCTCATCCCTCTCTCCTCCTCATGTACTACTGAAGCATCAGTTAGTGTTTTAACACCATGTCCCTCCCTCCCTCCCTCCTCTCTCTCTCCCTCCCCCCTCCCTCCCTCCCTCCCTCCCTCCCCATTTTCCTTCCTCATCCCTCTCCCTTCCTCATCCCTCTCTCCTCCTCATGTACTACTGAAGCATCAGTTAGTGTTTTAACACCATGGGAAAGTGCCTTCATTGAAATGCAATATAAAACTGCACAGAAAAGGCAAAGTTAACTAATGGGCTCAAAATTTTCAAACGAATACGAGATTAAAGTCAATTGAATCTCCCATTGGGTTTTGACTGGAAGTCTTTGAAAAGAGGCCCCGTTGTGGGTTGGTTTCAGAAATGAAAAATAGGGCTTGTTCTAAAATATTAATAACATTTTATACCCTCATTACGGAGAGCAATAGCATTTGTTCATTTGTTACTTCGATGTCAGCTACTTTGAGGAGATGAGGTTGGCAGGTTGTGTGTTTCTAAAGGTGTGAGGAGAGAAGGTTTTGTGTTTCTAAAGGTGTGAGGAGAGGAGGTTGGCAGGTTGTGTGTTTCTAAAGGTGTGAGGAGAGGAGGTTGGCAGGTTTCTCTAAAGGTGAGGGGAGAGGAGGTTGTGTGTTTCTAAAGCTTTGAGGAGAGGATGGCAGGTTGTGTGTTTCTAAATCTGTGAGGAGAGGAGGTTGGCAGGTTTTGTGTTTCTAAAGGTGTGAGGAGAGGAGGTTGTGTGTTTCTAAAGCTGTGAGGTGAGGAGGCTTGCAGGTTGTGTGTTTCTAAAGGTGTGAGGAGAGGAGGTTGGCAGGTTGTGTGTTTCTAAAGCTGTGAGGAGAGGAGGTTGGCAGGTTGTGTGTTTCTAAATCTGTGAGGAGAGGAGGTTGGCAGGTTGTGTGTTTCTAAATCTGTGAGGAGAGGAGGTTGGCAGGTTGTGTGTTTCTAAAGGTGTGAGGAGAGTAGGTTGGCAGGTTGTGTGTTTCTAAAGGTGTGAGGAGAGGAGGTTGTGTGTTTCTAAAGCTGTGAGGTGAGGAGGTTGTGTTTTTCTAAAGCTTTGAGGAGAAGAGGTTGGCAGGTTGTGTGTTTCTAAAGGTGTGAGGAGATGAGGTTGTGTGTTTCTAAAGCTTTGAGGGGAGGAGGTTGGCAGGTTGTGTGTTTCTTAAGCTTTGAGGAGAGGAGGTTGGCAGGTTGTGTGTTTCTAAAGGTGTGAGGAGAGGGGGTTGGCAGGTTGTGTGTTTCTAAAGGTGTGAGGAGAGAAGGTTGTGTGTTTCTAAAGCTGTGAGGTGAGGAGGTTGGCAGGTTGTGTGTTTCTAAAGGTGTGAGGTGAGAAGGGTTGGTGTGACTGGTTATTGTCCTCAGAACACATTGTATTCATCCCAAATTGCACCCTATTCCTTATGTAGTGCACTACGGGAGCCCATAGGGTAAGGGGCCCATAGCACTACATATGGTTTCATTTGGAAAGCATCCCTCTTGGGGCTTGGGCGCAGAATTTTCACTATTGGATAAATAGCGTGCCCAATTTCAACTTCCTGCTACTCATGCCAGTAATATAAGATATGCATATTATTCATAGATTTGGATAGAAAACACTCTGACGTTTCTAAAACTGTTTGAATCATGTCTGTGAGTATAACAGAACTTATGTAGCAGGCAAAACCCCGAGGACTAACTGTTCAGATTTTTTTTTTTCCCCTCTCTGTTCTCTGGATTGTCTTTGCCAAGGGATATTTGATAGGAACCTATTTTCAGTTCCTACCGCTTCCACTGGATGTCACCAGTCTTTGGAATTTGGTTGAGGTTATTCCTTTGTGCAATGAAGGAGTAGGCCAACTAGGAGCTGGGGACACTTTTGTGAGTTGCGCAAGACGTGAAAAGCAGCTCTGGTTTGTTTTCTTTCATGTATTGAACACAGATTGCCTCGTCTACAATTTGATCGATTATTAACGTTTAAAAATACCTACAGTTGTATTACAAAAGTAGTTTGAAATATTTTGGCAAAGTTTAAAGGCAACTTTTGAAATGTTTTGTAGTGATGTTGCGTTTTTTTGGCAGCTGTTTCTTTCTGCTTCAAACACGTCAAATAAATGGACATTTTGGATATATATGGACGGAATTAATTGAACAAAAGGACCAATTGTAATGTTTACAGGACATATTGGAGTGCCAACAAAAGAAGCTCGTCAAAGGTAATGCATGTTGTATATTTTATATTTTATATTTTACTTCAGCATTTTGTGTAGCGCCTACAGGGTTCTACTCTTGTAATACAACTTTAGGTATTTTTAAACGTTAATAATCGATCAAATTGTAGACGGGGCTATCTGTGTTCAATACAGGAAGTAAACAAACCATGCTCCTTTTTACGTCTTGCGCAACTCTCAATAGTGTAGCGTTGTTCCAGGATAGCAAAGACAATGCAGGGAACAGTCAGAGGCAAAAAAAATAAAAAATTCTGAACAGTTAGTCCTCAGAGTTTTTGTCTGCTACATAAGTTATGTTATACTCACTGACATGATTAAAACAGTTTTAGAAACTTTAGAGTGTTTTCTATCCACATCTACTAATAATATGCATATCTTATATTCCTGGCATGAGTAGCATGAAGTTGAAATTGGGCACGCTATTTATCCAAAAGTGAAAATGCTGCCCCCTATACCTTAAGAGGATATTATTAATAACAACAATTAACAGGGTCCACATGTGGCCATTGAGAGACATGTGGACATCTCAGCAAAAGAGATAATTTCAAATAGACTACATTTCTGTTTGATCTGGGAGAAGCCTCTCCTCTCCTCTCCTCTCCTCTCCTCTCCTCTCCTCTCCTCTCCTCTCCTCTCCTCTCCTTTCCTCTCCTCTCCTCTCCTTTCCTCTCCTCTCCTCTCCTCATCTCCTCTCCTCATCTCCTCTCCTCTCCCACGGCCCCTTTTTTCATTGTGATAATAGTTTTTATCTCCAAGCCATGACCCAGTTAAATGAGTGATAGGGAAGACATCTCTTCCCTCTTGACAATCCCTGACAATATTTTGCAGTTAAAAAAAATGGTTTATAACAGAACTTTAGTATAACCAAACACAGAAAAAGGAGAAAAGTCACAGTAAAGGTGTGTGTGTGTGTGTGTGTGTAGTCAGACTGAAAAACCTTAGAGAGCGAGCTCCAGCGATCCCTCAGAGGATAGTGTTCCTTCTTTACACTGTTATTTAAGAAGCGTACACACAGCAGATATCTAGCATCAACTGGTCTGGCCTAGTTTAACTTTATATCATTATACCATGAATTAAATATACTGTACTCCATAACATCTGCCTGCTTTTTTTAGTTAAACGAAGAGCACAAACTACACAGAAAACATTAGGAAGGAAAGTTGGTCTGTCTCCTTTTCATCAAAGACGTTTCAACATTAGGAGGGAAAGTTGGTCTCTCTTGTTCCTCAAAGACGTTCAACATTAGGATGGAGAGTTGGTCTCTCTTGTTCCTCAAAGACGTTCAACATTAGGAGGGAAAGTTGGTCTCTCTTGTTCCTCAAAGCGTTCAACATTAGGATGGAGAGTTGGTCTCTCTTGTTCCTCAAAGGCGTTCAACATTAGGAGGAAAGTTGGTCTCTCTTGTTCCTCAAAGACGTTCAACATTAGGAGGGAAAGTTGGTCTCTCTTGTTCCTCAAAGGCGTTCAACATTAGGATGGAAAGTTGGTCTCTCTTGTTCCTCAAAGGCGTTCAACATTAGGAGGGAAAGTTGGTCTCTCTCGTTCCTCAAAGATGTTCAGTAGATGTTCTTTCTTTTGCTTTGAGTCTCTCTCTCTCTTTTCTCTCCCTCTTCTCCCTCTCTCGCTTTCTCTTCTCCCTCTCTCAATATATCTCTCATCTGTCTTTAGATATTTTAAGCGTGTCAAAACTCAGATGTAAGTAAGTTTGAGAAAGAGTTGCAAGCAGGCCCAGAGGCGTGTCAGGCAGGCAAGCAGGTAGGAAGGCAGGCAGGAAGGCAGACAGACAGACAGACAGACAGACAGACAGACAGACAGACAGACAGACAGACAGACAGACAGACAGTAGAGGGAAGTTCTGAAGTCTAGCTTTCCGGGGTAGAAGTTGTTACCAACATCACTGTCTGTCTGTCTGTCTGTCTGTCTGTCTGTCTGTCTGTCTGTCTGTCTGTCTGTCTGTCTGTCTGTCGGCCTAATTAGGTCTAACATCTGGTCCCCACTCAGAATGGATGGCACACACACACACACACACACACACACACACCCCCACACACACACACACACACACACACACACACACACACACACACACACACCCCCCCCCACACACACACACACACACACACACACACAGACACACACACACACACACACCCACACACACACACACACACCCCCACCCCCACACACACACACCCCCACACACACACCCCCACACACACCCCCCCCCCCCCACACACACACACACACACACACACACCCCGGCAGCGGAGTACAGATAACTCCTGTGTGACATGTTGAGAGGTGTCATACATCTCAGTGATCATCAGGCAACAGGGGACTCATAAAAACCTTTCATCACTAACCAGGAAACTACGTTGTTCTCCTTCAGGAGAGAAAACACACACACATGATGAGGAAGGAAAAAAAAACACAAAGACAGAACGAAGGGAGAGGAAAATGTATAGAGAGAGAAAGGGAGGGAGGGGCGTGTCATCTGTCATTACATCAATCTGTTACCTTACTGCCATTTTAAGATCAGGTTTCCTTCGACCATGTGGATTATTGAATACAGAGATTGAATGTTGGCTTCGAGTCCCCTCTGTTCTACTAGGTTCTCCTACAGGATCCAGGTCAATCTGTTCTATTAGGTTCTCCTACAGGATCCAGGTCAATCTGTTCTATTAGGTTCTCCTACAGGATCCAGGTCAATCTGTTCTATTAGGTTCTCCTACAGGATTCATGTCAATCTGTTCTATTAGGTTCTCCTGCAGGATCCAGGTCAATCTGTTCTATTAGGTTCTCCTACAGGATCCAGGTCAATCTGTTCTATTAGGTTCTCCTACAGGATCCAGGTCAATCTGTTCTATTAGGTTCTCCTGCAGGATCCAGGTCAATCTGTTCTATTAGGTTCTCCTACAGGATCCAGGTCAATCTGTTCCATTAGGTTCTCCTGCAGGATCTAGGTCAATCTGTTCTATTAGGTTCTCCTACAGGATCCAGGTCAATCTGTTCTACTTGTGAGACGTATTGTTGAAATCACGCAGCTGAACTATTGGCACACAGCTCGGACACCCCACGCAAACCCCACGCGACATGCCACCAGAGGTCTCTTCACAGTCCCCAAGTCCAGAACAGACTATGGGAGGCGCACAGTACTACATAGAGACATGACTACATGGAACTCTATTCCACAGTACTACATAGAGCCATGACTACATGGAACTCTATTCCACAGTACCACATAGAGCCATGACTACATGGAACTCTATTCCACAGTACCACATAGAGCCATGACTACATGGAACTCTATTCCACAGTACTACATAGAGACATGACTACATGGAACTCTATTCCACAGTACTACATAGAGACATGACTACATGGAACTCTATTCTACAGTACTACATAGAGCCATGACTACATGGAGCTCTATTCTACAGTACTACATAGAGCCATGACTACATGGAACTCTATTCTACAGTACTACATAGAGCCATGACTACATGGAGCTCTATTCCACAGTACTACATAGAGCCATGACTACATGGAACTCTATTCCACAGTACCACATAGAGCCATGACTACATGGAACTCTATTCCACAGTACTACATAGAGCCATGACTACATGGAACTCTATTCCACAGTACTACATAGAGACATGACTACATGGAACTCTATTCTACAGTACTACATAGAGCCATGACTACATGGAGCTCTATTCCACAGTACTACATAGAGCCATGACTACATGGAACTCTATTCCACAGTACTACATAGAGCCATGACAACATGGAACTCTATTCCACAGTACCACATAGAGCCATGACTACATGGAACTCTATTCCACAGTACTACATAGAGCCATGACTACATGGAACTCTATTCCACAGTACTACATAGAGCCATGACTACATGGAACTCTATTCCACAGTACTACATAGAGCCATGACTACATGGAACTATATTCCGCAGTACTACATAGAGCCATAACTACATAGAACTCTATTCCACAGTACTACATAGAGCTATGACTACATGGAACTCTATTCCACAGTACTACATAGAGCCATGACTACATGGAACTATATTCCACAGTACTACATAGAGCTATGACTACATGGAACTCTATTCCACAGTACTACATAGAGCCATGACTACATGGAACTCTATTCCACAGTACTACATAGAGACATGACTACATGGAACTCTATTCCACAGTGCTACATAGAGACATGACTACATGGAACTCTATTCCACAGTACTACATAGAGACATGACTACATGGAACTCTATTCCACAGTACTACATAGAGCCATGACTACATGGAACTCTATTCCACATTACTACATAGAGCCATGACTACATGGAACTCTATTCCACAGTACTACATAGAGGTCAGGATCCAGGATGTCTTTGGCAGGAACCCAGGAGCGCTCCTCGGGACCGTAGCCTTCCCAGTCCACCAGATACTGCCAGGACCGCTGCACCCGGCGGGAATCCAGTATCCGATGGACGGTATAAGCCGGCTGGCCTCCAATGACACGAGGCGGAGGGGGAGGTCTGTCTGCCGGGACAAGGGGAGAAAAAACAACAGGTTTTAACAATGAAATGTGAAATGTGGGATTAATCTTAAGGGATCTGGGTAAGTGTAGGCGATAAGAAACTGGGTTAACTCTCCTGGCAACCTTGAAGGGACCGATGTATTTTTGGGACAGCTTGCGAGACTCCACCCGTAGAGGTAAGTCTCTTGTGGAGAGCCAGACTCTCTAGCCGGGGCGCAGGGTAGGCCCGGGACGGCGACGTCTGTTGGCTTGTTGTTGGTACCTCTGTGAGGAACACATAAGATTAAGACGGGTCTTCCTCCACATAAGCCGACAGCGTCTGACGAACTTCAAGGCTGAAGGCACTCTGACTTCTGCCTCCTGGTCCGGGAACAATGGAGGAGCATAGCCAAACTGACACTCGTGCGGGGACATACCAGTGGAGGAGGAGCGCAAGGTGTTGTGCGCGTATTCGGCCCAAACAATAAAGGATGACCATGTGGACGGGTTGTCACGAGTCATACATCGGAGGGTGGTTTCCAGCTCTTGATTCATCCTCTCTGTTTGGCCGTTGGACTCCGGATGGTACCCTGAAGATAGACTGGCAGAAGCCCCCATGAGTTGGCAGAAGGCCTTCCAAAACCTTGAGGCGAACTGGGGACCTCTGTCAGAAACCATATCTTGAGGAATGCCGAAGACTCGGAACACATGATTAATTACCAACTCAGCCGTTTCCTTGGCAGAAGGTAACTTAGTCAGAGGGACGAACCTGGCCGCCTTTGAAAACCTGTCGATTATGACTAGGATAGTAGTATTGCCATGGGATGGAGGAAGTCCAGTAATAAAGTCCAATGAGATATGGGACCAGGGTCTGTGGGGAACAGGTAAAGGGTGAAGGAGTCCTTGAGGGCGGAGGTGAGAAGATTTGCCCTGGCAGCACACGGGACAGGCATTGACGAAAGTGGCAACGTCTTCTCTTATGGTAGGCCACCAGAACTTACGCTGGATGAACTCCAAGGTGCGACCTACGCCCGGATGACAGGTGAGGCGAGAGGAGTGCCCCCACAGAAGGACCTGAGTCCTCACTGCCTTGGGGACAAACAACCGATTGGCAGGACCTCCTTTCGGGTCCGGTTTGCTAGCTTGAGCACGTCTCACGGTATCCTCAACTTGCCACGAGATCGGAGCCACAATCTTAGCAGCAGGAAGGACAGGCATGTCCGTGTCATCTCGAATGGCAGGAGCGTAGACTCGGGACAGGGCATCCGGTTTGAGATTCTTCGACCCGGGCCGATAGGTGAGGATAAACTGGAATCGATTGAAGAAAAGAGACCATCTAGCTTGTCTAGAGTTCAACCGCTTCGCCTGCTGGATATACTCCAGATTTTTGTGGTCCGTAAGCACTTGAAACGGGTGAGAAGCCCCCTCGAGCCATTGTCTCCATTCCTTCAATGCCATCTTAACCGCTAGGAGTTCACGATCCCCCACATCGTAGTTCCTCTGTCGGGGTAAGCCGGTGTGAGAAGAAAGCGCACGGATGAAGCTTCTTGTCTTCACCCCTCTGAGACAGGACAGCTCCAACACCAACCTCTGATGCGTCTACCTCCACCACAAATGGTTCATCCGTAGTCGGTAGTATCAGGATGGGAGCAGAGAGAACGCGCTGCTTGAGTCCTTGGAAGGCCGTCTCAGCTTCTCTTCCCCACAAAAACCTTGCATTGCCACCCTTGGTTAAAGCTGAGAGAGGGGCTGCCACCAAGCTGAAGTTCTTGATGAACTTGAGGTAAAAGTTTGTGAAGCCCAGGAAACGCTGAACTTCCTTAACGGATTTGGGGGTGGGCCAATCCGCTACCGCCCCTACCTTCCTGGGGTCCATTTGGACTCGACCGGGTTCCACTACAAATCCCAGGAATTGTACTCGGGGTGAATGGAATTCACATTTTTCTGGCTTAACGTACAGATGGCTGTCCAGGAGGCGTTTGAGTACTTGTCTGACATGCTTAGTGTGTTCTTGAAGGGAGCTCGAAAAGATGAGGATGTCATCCAAGTAAACGAACACAAATATGTTAAGCATATCCCTAAGCACATTGTTTATGAGCGCTTGGAACACCGCTGGGGCGTTGGTCAGGCCGAAGGGCATCACCAAGTATTCATAGTGACCAGTAGGCGTGTTGAAAGCGGTCTTCCACTCGTCACCAGGTCTGATCCGCACAAGATGGTATGCGTTCCGCAGGTCAAGCTTAGTGAAAACAACTGCTTCCTGGAGCAGCTCGAAGGCTGTGGCCATAAGGGGTAGCGGGTAACGGTTACGGACGGTTATGGCATTGAGTCCCCGGTAGTCGATACAAGGACGTAATCCACCGTCTTTCTTGGCCACAAAGAAAAACCCTGCTCCCGCCGGGAGGTGGATGGACGCATGAGGCCTGCTTCCAGAGCGTCCTTGATGTAGGTATCCATAGCAGCTCGTTCGGGTGGAGATAGGGAAAAGATCCGACCCCTGGGGGGCAAGTGCCCGGAAACAGGTCGATGGGGCAATCGTAAGGTCTATGGGGTGGTAGCATGGTGGCCCTCTGTTTGCTAAACACCAGTTTGAGGTCATGGTAACACTCGGGAACTCGGGTCAGGTCGATGGATTCTAAAGACTCGGGAGTAGAACTCGGGGAATTCTGGAAAATACAAGTAGCTTGGCACGTAGGACCCCACTGCTTGATAGTGCCCACAGACCAGTCGATGTGAGGGTTATGGCTGTGAAGCCAGGGGTATCCAAGGACGAGAGGGAACTCGGAACAGGAGATCAAATGAAAGTTCATCAATTCCTGGTGTTGTGAAACTGAAAGTCGCAAGGAGGTAGTGACATGAGTGACAAGTCCAGATCCCAAAGGGCTTCCATCCAATGTAGTGACCCTCATGGGTTCACTTAGAGGTTCAGAGGGAACGCCATTCTCCTTCGCCCAGACACCATCCATGAAGTTACCTGCGGCTCCAGAGTCTACCAAGGCTTGAAGGTGAAGCTTGTGGTTGTCCCAGGAGAGGGTGACTGGAATGAGCAGACGGGAGTTGGACGGATGGGAGGAGGTTATGTTTCCCGTTACAGTTCCCCCGGTCTGTACGGGACAGAGCGTTTCCCTGGAGCCCGGGACACGTGGAACGGAAATGGCCCGGTTTGCCGCAATATAGACAGCGTCGCTCCCTCATCCGGCGGTCTCTCTCAGCCTGGGAGATGCGTCCAATCTGCATGGGTTCCGATGGAGCCAGCGAGGATAAAGGTGGGGACTCGGAGCTGGGACTGATAGGGGCTAGAGGTCTACGGTTGAGTTCTCTCTCTCTCAGACGCTGGTCAATGCATGAGGCCAACTTGATCAGGGACTCGAGATTGTCCGATGGTTCCCGAGTGGCCAGTTCATCTTGGATAGTGTCGGAAAGGCCTTTCAGAAAGCACACCGTGAGCGCCTCGTTGTTCCAGCCACTTGCTGCTGCCACCGTGCGGAACTGGATGGCATAGTCCGTCACGCTGCGCCAACCTTGGTGGAGAGTCAGGAGCTGTTTGGCTGAGTCAGAACCACTGCTTGGGCCTTGAAACACTCGTTTGAATTCCTCAGCAAAGGCAGAGTAGCTGGCACAGCAGGAACTATGGGCATCCCACACAGCAGTAGCCCAGGCCAGGGCTTTTTCCGACAGCAGGGTGATGATATAAGCGATCTTAGACCGGTCGGTGGGAAACGACGAGGGTTGTAGCTCAAAGGGAGAGAACATTGGGTGAGAAACCCTTTACAAGCACTTGGATCACCTGAGAACCGTTGGGGAGGTGGAAGACGAGGTTCAGCCAGGGGGTTAACTGCCATGGGTACGTGAATCTGAGGTACTGGGACGGGAACTGTTGCCGGGGTAAGACGATCAGATATTTGCTTAATGGAAGTCAGCATCTCCGACAGAAGATGAGAATGTCTAGCCATTAAGGCCTCTTGCTGAACCAGGGCGGCTTCGTGGCGTTGGACAGTCTCCTGGTGGTGGGACAGCATGGCAAAAAGGTCCTGGGAACTGGCTGCCTCTGGGTTCATTTTTGGCTCTGTGTTTCTGTCAGGACCCGGTTACGAACCTGGGTCTCCGGAGTGAGAAACAGTCACTTAACCAACTGAGCCACGAATAGTCAGCAGAACCCAGAAGATGAGGCAGACACAGCAGTACTTAAGACGGTGTATTTAATAAAGTAAAAAGGAGAAGCCCTTCAATACAAAAATGGCAAATCCAAAAGGTGGTAGGAATAGCACAAAAAAGCCTCAAGAGATACTCAAAAACAAAAACAGAATTCCACAAGAGCATCCACCGGAATCGACAAGAAAACACAGAACACTAGGGCTGGGTGCTAACATACAAACACAGAGCACAGAACTGAGGGAAACTAAGGGTTTAAATACAATTAGGGAAAACGAGGCACAGGTGCAAATAATAATGGGGAACAAGGGAAAAAACATAAGGTCAAAAAGCACAATGGGGGCATCTAGTGACCAAAACCCGGAACAACCCTGGCCAAATCCTGACAGTAGATATGTGGTAGTGGAGTAGGGCCCTGAGGGCACACACTTAGTGTGTTGTGTAAATCTGTTATGAATGTATTGTAATGTTTTAACTTGTGTAACTGCCTTCATTTGGCTGGACCCCAATTAAACTGACTTCTGCCTTTGTTTTATATAAAAAAAAGATAAAATACAAAATTAATTGTCTTGTCTTAGGATCTCCTACAGGACACAGGTCAATTAGGTAACCTAAAGATGTCAGAATCACAATCAAATAGTGACAGTCATGGTGGGTTATTGTCAGATATCTACAGGAGGAAAGTATTACTTATAGTCAGTACAGCGGGTAATGAGGTAGGATGTTGCCACCAGTGGATAATGAGGTAGGATGTTGCCACCAGTTGATAATGAGGTAGGATGTTGCCACCAGTTGATAATGAGGTAGGATGTTGCCACCAGTTTGTAATGAGGTAGGATGTTGCCACCAGTGAATAATGAGGTAGGATGATGTCACCAGTGGGTAATGAGGTAGGATGATGCCACCAGTTGATAATGAGGAAGGATGTTGCCACCAGTGGGTAATGAGGTAGGATGTCACCACCAGTGGGTAATGAGGTAGGATGTCACTACCAGTTGATAATGAGGAAGGATGTTGTCACCAGTGGGTAATGAGGTAGGATGTTGTCACCAGTGGGTAATGAGGTAGGATGTTGCCACCAGTGGGTAATGAGGTAGGATGTCACCACCAGTGGGTAATGAGATAGGATGTTGCCACCAGTGGGTAATGAGGTAGGATGTTGCCACCAGTGGGTAATGAGGTAGGATGTTGCCACCAGTGGGTAATGATGTAGGATGTTGCCATCAGTTTGTAATGAGGTAGGATGTTGCCACCAGTGGGTAATGATGTAGGATGTCGCCACCAGCCGGTAACGAGGTAGGATGTTACCACTGATACTTTGTACTTCAGATTATCATGTTTCTCAACATTTGATTGAAGATTTCACTCAGATGAAGACAGTGTTGTAACCACAATGGATCCATTCAGAACACTACAAAACATGTAGTCGTAGAAAGCACAATAGCCTGGAACCACTTAAAACACTATGAAACGTGCAGTAGTAGAAAACACATGACAGACATAGATCCATTTCAGTAGTAAAAAACACAATAGCCTGGATCCATTTCAGTAGTAGAAAACACAATAGCCTGGATCCATGTCAGTAGTAAAAAACACAATAGCCTGGATCCATTTCAGTAGTAGAAAACACAAAAGCCTGCATCCATTTCCGTAATAGAAAACACTATAGCCTGGATCCATTTCAGTAGTAGAAAACACAATAGCCTGGATCCATTTCAGCAGTAGAAAACACAATAGCCTGGATCCATTTAAGTAGTAGAAAACACATGACAGACATGGAGAAAATCTGACATTTGAATACTAGCAATGACATCAGACCTAACACAATAACAAACAAGCTCCATGCATATGTGTCACACACACACACACACACAAACTCCCCATGACTCCGTGACTCCCTTTCTGACCTGGCACAAAATCGACTCTCCATTTACGAACACCGCACACGAGACTACTAACAAACAAAATATATATATATATATATATATATATATTATTTTTTATTTTTTTGGGGTGGGGGATAAATACACTTTAAAAAAGCCCCAAGTCAGACACAGAAAGGAGCCAATGCATGAAAATAATTGGAGCCCAAGGGGTAATATTTGTTCTCCTGAAATAATAATTATGTGTACAGTCTTTGTGAGCTAACAGAGAGAGAGGAAAAATCCAACATTATGTATACGTCAATAACCATTTGCTGTGGGTCTGTGTAGGCAAGGGGCCTACGTCCCAAAATGGCACACTATTCCCTACATAGTACACTACTTGAGACCACAACGGTAGTGCGCTATATAAGAAATAGGGTTGCATTTGGGAGGAAGCCAGGGGGGAAGCCGGGGAGGAAGCCGGTGGGGAAGCCGGGGAGGAAGCCAGGGGAAGCCGGGGGAAGCCAGGGGGGGGAAGCCAGGGGGGAAGCCAGGGGGAAGCCAGGGGGAAGCAAGGAGGGAAGCCAGGGGGAAGCCAGGGGGAAGCCAGGGGGAAGCCAGGAGGGAAGCCGGTGGGGAAGCCGGGGAGGAAGCCAGGGAGGAAGCAAGGAGGGAAGCCGGTGGGGAAGCCGGGGAGGAAGCCGGTGGGGAAGCCGGGGGAAGCCGGGGAAAAGCAAGGAGGGAAGCCAGGGGGGAAGCCAGGGGGGAAGCCGGTGGGGAAGCCGGGGAGGAAGCCAGGGGAAAAGCAAGGAGGGAAGCCAGGGGGGAAGCCAGGGGGGAAGCCGGTGGGGAAGCCGGGGAGGAAGCCGGGGAGGAAGCCAGGGAGGAAGCCAGGGGGAAGCCAGGGAGGAAGCCAGGGGGGAAGCCAGTCGTATTCCATGTCTCTGGACTCATTGTTTACAAGGATCACATCCACTATATATACAGCAGCATGAGGACACCCCTTCATCCACTATATATACAGGACACCCCTTCATCCACTATATATACAGGACACACCTTCATCCACTATATATACAGCAGTATGAGGACACCCCTTCATCCACTATATATACAGCAGTATGAGGACACCCCTTCATCCACTATATATACAGGACACCCCTTCATCCACTATATATACAGGACACCCCTTCATCCACTATATATACAGCAGTATGTGGACACCAATCATCCACTATATATACAGCAGTATGAGGGCACCCCTTCATCCACTATATATACAGGACACCCGTTCATCCACTATATATACAGGACACCCCTTCATCCACTATATATACAGCTGTACGAGGACACCCCTTCATCCACTATATATACAGCAGTATGTGGACACCCCTTCATCCACTATATATACAGGAAACCCCTTCATCCACTATATATACAGCAGTATGTGGACACCCCTTCATCCACTATATATACAGGACACCCCTTCATCCACTATATATACAGCAGTATGTGGACACCCCTTCATCCACTATATATACAGCAGTATGTAGACACCCCTTCATCCACTATATATACAGCAGTATGTGGACACCCCTTCATCCACTATATATACAGCAGTATGTGGACACCCCTTCATCCACTATATATACAGGACACCCCTTCATCCACTATATATACAGCAGAATGAGGACACCCCTTCATCCACTATATATACAGGACAACCCTTCATCCACTATATATACAGCAGAATGAGGACACCCCTTCATCCACTATATATACAGGACAACCCTTCATCCACTATATATACAGCAGTATGTGGACACCCCTTCATCCACTATATATACAGGACAACCCTTCATCCACTATATATACAGCAGTATGAGGACACCCCTTCATCCACTATATATACAGCAGTACGAGGACACCCCTTCATCCACTATATATACTGCAGTATATATACAGTACAGTATATTGTATCTCAGACAGTATCTGGTTAAATCTCAGACAGTATCTGGTTGTATCTCAGACAGTATCTGGTTGTATCTCAGTATCTCAGACAGTATCTGGTTGTATCTCAGTATCTCAGACAGTATCTGGTTGTATCTCAGACAGTATCTGCTTGTATCTCAGTATCTCAGACAGCATCTGGTTGTATCTCAGTATCTCAGACAGTATCTGCTTGTATCTCAGTATCTCAGACAGTATCTGGTTGTATCTCAGTATCTCAGACAGTATCTGGTTGTATCTCAGACAGTATCTGGTTGTATCTCAGTATCTCAGACAGTATCTGGTTGTATCTCAGTATCTCAGACAGTATCTGGTTGTATCTCAGACAGTATCTGGTTGTATCTCAGACAGTATCTGGTTGTATCTCAGTATCTCAGACAGCATCTGGTTGTATCTCAGACAGTATCTGGTTGTATCTCAGTATCTCAGACAGTATCTGGTTGTATCTCAGACAGTATCTGGTTGTATCTCAGTATCTCAGACAGTATCTGGTTGTATCTCAGTATCTCAGACAGTATCTGGTTGTATCTCAGACAGTATCTGGTTGTATCTCAGACAGTATCTGGTTGTATCTCAGTATCTCAGACAGTATCTGGTTGTATCTCAGTATCTCAGACAGTATCTGGTTGTATCTCAGTATCTCAGACAGTATCTGGTTGTATCTCAGACAGTATCTGGTTGTATCTCAGACAGTATCTGGTTGTATCTCAGTATCTCAGACAGTATCTGGTTGTATCTCAGTATCTCAGACAGTATCTGGTTGTATCTCAGTATCTCAGACAGTATCTGGTTGTATCTCAGACAGTATCTGGTTGTATCTCAGTATCTCAGACAGTATCTGGTTGTATCTCAGTATCTCAGACAGTATCTGGTTGTATCTCAGACAGTATCTGCTTGTATCTCAGTATCTCAGACAGTATCTGCTTGTATCTCAGTATCTCAGACAGTATCTGGTTGTATCTCAGACAGTATCTGGTTGTATCTCAGTCAGTATCTGGTTGTATCTCAGACAGTATCTGGTTGTATCTCAGTCAGTATCTGGTTGTATCTCAGTATCTCAGACAGTATCTGGTTGTATCTCAGTATCTCAGACAGTATCTGGTTGTATCTCAGTATCTCAGACAGTATCTGGTTGTATCTCAGACAGTATCTGCTTGTATCTCAGTATCTCAGACAGTATCTGGTTGTATCTCAGACAGTATCTGGTTGTATCTCAGACAGTATCTGGTTGTATCTCAGTATCTCAGACAGTATCTGGTTGTATCTCAGACAGTATCTGGTTGTATCTCAGACAGTATCTGGTTGTATCTCAGACAGTATCTGGTTGTATCTCAGTATCTCAGAGAGTATCTGGTTGTATCTCAGACAGTATCTGCTTGTATCTCAGTATCTCAGACAGTATCTGGTTGTATCTCAGTATCTCAGACAGTATCTGGTTGTATCTCAGTCAGTATCTGGTTGTATCTCAGTCAGTATCTGGTTGTATCTCAGACAGTATCTGGTTGTATCTCAGACAGTATCTGGTTGTATCTCAGTATCTCAGACAGTATCTGGTTGTATCTCAGACAGTATCTGGTTGTATCTCAGACAGTATCTGGTTGTATCTCAGTATCTCAGACAGTATCTGGTTGTATCTCAGACAGTATCTGGTTGTATCTCAGACAGTATCTGGTTGTATCTCAGACAGTATCTGGTTGTATCTCAGTATCTCAGACAGCATCTGGTTGTATCTCAGACAGCATCTGGTTGTATCTCAGTATCTCAGACAGTATCTGGTTAAATCTCAGACAGTATCTGGTTGTATCTCAGACAGTATCTGGTTGTATCTCAGACAGTATCTGGTTGTATCTCAGTCAGTATCTGGTTGTATCTCAGACAGTATCTGGTTGTATCTCAGACAGTATCTGGTTGTATCTCAGTATCTCAGACAGTATCTGGTTGTATCTCAGACAGTATCTGGTTGTATCTCAGACAGTATCTGGTTGTATCTCAGTATCTCAGACAGTATCTGGTTGTATCTCAGTATCTCAGACAGTATCTGGTTGTATCTCAGTATCTCAGACAGTATCTGGTTGTATCTCAGACAGTATCTGGTTGTATCTCAGACAGTATCTGGTTGTATCTCAGACAGTATCTGGTTGTATCTCAGACAGCATCTGGTTGTATCTCAGACAGTATCTGGTTGTATCTCAGACAGTATCTGGTTGTATCTCAGTATCTCAGACAGTATCTGGTTGTATCTCAGACAGTATCTGGTTGTATCTCAGTATCTCAGACAGTATCTGGTTGTATCTCAGACAGTATCTGGTTGTATCTCAGTATCTCAGACAGTATCTGGTTGTATCTCAGACAGTATCTGGTTGTATCTCAGACAGTATCTGGTTGTATCTCAGACAGTATCTGGTTGTATCTCAGACAGTATCTGGTTGTATCTCAGTATCTCAGACAGTATCTGGTTGTATCTCAGTATCTCAGACAGTATCTGGTTGTATCTCAGTATCTCAGGCAGTATCTGGTTGTATCTCAGTATCTCAGACAGTATCTGGTTGTATCTCAGACAGTATCTGGTTGTATCTCAGACAGCATCTGGTTGTATCTCAGACAGTATCTGGTTGTATCTCAGACAGTATCTGGTTGTATCTCAGACAGTATCTGGTTGTATCTCAGTCATCATTAGCTTCCCTTCCTCTTATAATAATTTGTACAGAGATATTAAACCATCTTCTTCCCAACAGATAAATATCTGCTGTGTTGGTGTAGCAACAGCCAGCCATCCGGCCCACACACCCACACACACACACACACACACACACACCAAGCGTGCACACACACACACACCAAGCGTGCACACACACACACACCAAGCGTGCACACACACACACACCAAGCGTGCACACACACACACCAAGCGTGCACACACACCAAGCGTGCACACACACACCAAGCTTGCACACACACACACACCAAGCGTGCACACACACACCAAGCGTGCACACACACCAAGCATGCACACACACACCAAGCTTGCACACACACCAAGCTTGCACACACACACACACACACACACACACCAAGCGTGCACACACACACACACACACCAAGCGCGCACACACACACACCAAGCGTGCACACACACACCAAGCGTGTACACACACACACACACCAAGCGTGCACACACACACACACCAAGCGTGCACACACACACCAAGCTTGCACACACACACCAAGCTTGCACACACACACACACACACCAAGCGTGCACACACACACACACACCAAGCGCGCACACACACACACCAAGCGCGCACACACACACACACCAAGCGTGCACACACACACCAAGCGTGCACACACACACACACACCAAGCGTGCACACACACACCAAGCGTGCACACACACACCAAGCTTGCACACACACACCAAGCTTGCACACACACACCAAGCTTGCACACACACACCAAGCTTGCACACACACACACACCAAGCGCGCACACTCACACACACATAGCGCGCACAAACACACACACACACCAAGCACGCACACACACACACCACACACACACCAAGCATGCACACACAAAGCACACACACACACACACCAAGCATGCACACACACACACACCTCACTGTATCATGTGATGATTTAGTTATGTAATTTCTTCATTGACACCCCGTGCTGTAACCCAGCTGGCATACATTTAACATTCACTTCTGGATGCATTTATTATTGATTAACCGGCAATATTGATCCCCAAGAAATAAGTGCCAATGAGGTTACCGATGAATATGGACGATAATGACTCCCTGCATCTCAAATGGAACCCTATTCCCTGTATAGTGCACTACTATAGACCCTATTCCCTATGCAGTGCACTACTATAGACCCTATTCCCTATGCAGTGCACTACTATAGACCCTATTCCCTATGCAGTGCACTACTATAGACCCTATTCCCTATGCAGTGCACTACTATAGACCCTATTCCCTATGCAGTGCACTACTATAGACCCTATTCCCTGTATAGTGCACTACTATAGACCCTATTCCCTATATAGTGAATTACTATAGACCCTATTCCCTGTGTAGTGCACTACTATAGACCCTATTCCCTATGTAGTGCACTACTATAGACCAGAGCCCTATCCCCTATATAGTGAACTACTATAGACCCTATTCCCTGTGTAGTGCACTACTATAGACCAGAGCCCTATTCCATATATAGTACACTACTATAGACCCTATTCCCTATATAGTGCACTACTATAGACCAGAGACCTATCCCCTATATAGTACACTACTATAGACCATATTCGCTATGTAGTACACTACTATAGACCCTATATAGTGCACTACTTTAGACCCTATTCCCTATATAGTACACTACTATAGACCAGAGCCTTATTTCCTATATAGAACACTACTATAGAACAGATCCCTATTCCCTATATAGTACACTACTATAGACCAGAGCCCTATTCCCTATATAGTACACTACTTTAGACCAGAGCCCTATTCCCTATATTGTGCAGTACTTTAGACCAGGGCCCTATTACCTATATAGTGCACTACTTTAGAACAGGGCCCTATTCCCTATATAGTGCACTACTTTAGACCAGAGGCCTATTATCTATATAGTGCACTTCTTTAGACCCTATATAGTACACTACTTTATACTATAGACCCTATTCCCTATGTAGTACACTACTACAGACCAGAGCCCTATTCCCTATATAGTACACTACTACAGACCAGAGCCCTATTCCCTATATAGTGCACTACTTTAGACCCTATTCCCTATATAGTACACTACTATAGACCAGAGCCCTATTCCCTATATAGTGCACTACTTTAGACCCTATTCCCTATATAGAACACTACTATAGAACAGAGCCCAATCTATTCCCTATATAGTACACTACTTTAGACCAGAGCCCTATTCCCTATATAGTACACTACTATAGACCAGATCCCAATTCCCTATATAGTGCACTACTATAGACCAGAACCCTATTCCCTATATAGTACACTACTATAGACCAGAGCCCTATTCCCTATATAGTACACTACTTTAGACCAGAGCCCTATTCCCTATATAGTGCACTACTTTAGACCCTATTCCTTATATAGTACACTACTTTAGACCAGAGCCCTATTCCCTATATAGTGCACTACTTTAGACCCTATTCCCTATATAGTACAGTACTATAGACCCTATTCCCTATATAGTACACTACTATAGACCCTATATAGTGCACTACTTTAGACCCTATTCCCTATATAGTACACTACTATAGACCAGAGCCCTATTCCCTATATAGTACACTACTATAGACCAGAGCCCTATTCCCTATATAGTACACTACTATAGAACAGAGCCCTATTCCCTATATAGTACACTACTATAGACCAGAGCCCTATTCCCTATATAGTACACTACTATAGACCAGAGCCCTATTCCCTATATAGTACACTACTTTAGACCAGAGCCCTATTCCCTATATTGTGCACTACTTTAGACCAGGGCCCTATTCCCTATATTGTGGACTACTTTAGACCAGGGCCCTATTCCCTATATAGTGCACTACTTTAGACCAGAGCCCTATTCTCTATATAGTGCACTTCTTTAGACCCTATATAGTACACTACTTTATACTATAGACACCATTCCCTATGTAGTGCACGACTACAGACCAGAGGCCTATTCCCTATATAGTGCACTACTTTAGACCCTATTCCCTATATAGTACACTACTATAGACCAGAGCCCTATTCCCTATATAGTGCACTACTTTAGACCCTATTCCCTATATAGAACAATACTATAGAACAGAGCCCTATTCCCTATATAGTATACTACTTTAGACCAGAGCCCTATTCCCTATATAGTGCACTATTTTAGACCCTATTCCCTATATAGTACACTACTATAGACCAGAGCCCTATTCCCTATATAGTACATTACTTTAGACCAGAGCCCTATTCCCTATATTGTGCACTACTTTAGACCCTATTCCCTATATAGTGCACTACTTTATACCCTATTCCCTATATAGTACACTACTTTAAACCAGAGCCCTATTCCCTATATAGTGCACTACTTTAGACCCTATTCACTATATCGTACACTACTATAGACCATAGCCCTATATAGTACACTACTATAGACCAGAGCCCTATTCCCTATATAGTATACTACTTTAGACCAGAGCCCTATTCCCTATATAGTGCACTACTATAGACCAGAGAGCCCTATTCCCTATATTGTGCACTACTTTAGACCAGGGCCCTATTCCCTATATAATGCACTTCTTTAGACCCTATTCCCTATATAGTACACTACTGTAGACCAGAGCCCTATTCCCTATATAGTGCACTTCTTTAGACCCTATTCCCTATATAGTACACTACTGTAGACCAGAGCCCTATTCCCTATATAGTGCACTTCTTTAGACCCTGTTCCCTATATAGTACACTACTTTAGACCAGAGCCCTATTCCCTATATAGTAGTACTACTTTAGACCAGGGCCTTATTCCCTGTATAGTACACTACTTTAGACCAGAGCCCTATTCCCTATATAGTACACTACTATAGACCAGAGCCCTATTCCCTATATAGTACACTACTGTAGACCAGAGCACTATTCCCTATATAGTATACTACTTTAGACCAGAGCCTTATTCCCTATATAGTACACTACTATAGACCAGAGCCCTATTCCCTATATAGTACACTCCTTTAGACCAGAGCCCTATTCCCTATATAGTACACTCCTTTAGACCAGAGCCCTATTCCCTATATAGTACACTACTATACACCAGAGCCCTATTCCCTATGTAGTACACTCCTTTAGACCAGAGCCCTATTCCCTATATAGTGCACTTCTTTAGACCCTATTCCCTATATAGTACACTACTTTAGACCAGAGCCCTATTCCCTATATAGTACTCTACTTTAGACCAGAGCCCTATTCCCTATATAGTACACTACTGTAGACCAGAGCCCTATTCCCTATATAGTGCACTTCTTTAGACCCTATTCCCTATATAGTACACTACTTTAGACCAGAGCCTTATTCCCTATATAGTACACTACTATAGACCAGAGCCCTATTCCCTATATAGTACACTCCTTTAGACCAGAGCCCTATTCCCTATATAGTACACTCCTTTAGACCAGAGCCCTATTCCCTATATAGTACACTACTATAGACCAGAGCCCTATTCCCTATATAGTACACTCCTTTAGACCAGAGCCCTATTCCCTATATAGTACACTCCTTTAGACCAGAGCCCTATTCCCTATAGAGTACACTACTATAGACCAGAGAGAGCCCTTGTTACGGATCCCTTTTTGGCCCGACAGTCTAGGGGGGTGGTATTGAGACCCGTAACATAACTCATGCAAATTATAATAGTGACAAAGCAAAAGTGTGAACGAAATCACCAGGACAACTGAAATCTACCGTCAAACTCAAGGTTTATTTGAAAACACACGGTAATGGGGGGAGCAGGAAAAGGGGCTTAGCTGCACCCAAGGAAAGAAAAAATAAGTATTCAAAAACACCCCTAAGCTAGACGAGCCTACTTTAGCAACAGCTAACTAACTAACCAAAAATACAGTGGGTGGTCCGCCCAGTTCTAACTAGTGTATTTAACAAAGTCTACCTACGGGTAGTGTATGCCCATGGGCGACTTGTCTTGGTTCCCCCTTTTCCCACCAGCAAACAAGCAAACACCATAACCAAAACAATACTCACAGGTGAGGACAAAGTGCTATGGAGGTGCTCAAACAAAAGAGAGGTTAATACACAACGAGAGAGTGAAACACAGAGACCTACAGACATGGCATTAACAGAGAGATTGAGCTCTAGAGCAATCAACTGACAGGGTTTTTAAACCAAGGGAAAGGAACTGTGATAGGGTAGGAAACAGGAGGAGGTGTGTCTTCTGATTGATGATTGATTGGTGACTGATTGGGGAGTGATGATTTTCACCTGTGAGGCGAGAAGGAGAGAAAACACACACACAGGATACACACACAGGATACTGGTATCCGTAACAGCCCTATTCCCTATATAGTACACTACTTTAGACCAAAGCCCTATACCCTATATAGTGCACTACTTTAGACCAGAGCCCTATTCCCTATATAGTGCACTACTTTAGACCAGAGCCCTATTCCCTATATAGTACACTACTTTAGACCAGAGCCCTATTCCCTATATAATGCACTACTTTAGACCAGAGCCCTATTCCATATATAGTACACTACTATAGACCAGAGCCCTATTCCCTATATAGTACACTACTATAGACCAGAGCCCTCTAGGTACTATGAAATATTGTTGACCTGTAATACAGTCTACAGACACTATGAAGTACTGTTGACCTGTCATATAGTCTACAGACACTATGAAATATTGTTGAGCTGTCATAGAGTCTCTAGGTACTATGAAGTATTGTTGACCTGTCATATAGTCTACAGACACTATGAAGTATTGTTGACCTGTCATAGAGTCTCTAGGTACTATGAAGTACTGTTGACCTGTCCAACAGGCTACAGATACTATGAAGTATTGTTGAGCTGTCATATAGTCTGCAGACACTATGAAATATTGTTGAGCTGTCATAGAGTCTCTAGGTACTATGAAGTATTGTTGACCTGTCATATAGTCTACAGACACTATGAAGTATTGTTGACCTGTCATATAGTCTACAGACACTATGAAGTATTGTTGACCTGTCATATGGTCTGCAAATACTGTGAAGTGCTTGTTGACTCCTTGATACGGACAACATAAAGAACCATGTTGTTGACTCCTTGATACGGACAACATAAAGAACCATGTTGTTGACTCCTTGATACGGACAACATAAAGAACCATCTTGTTGACTCCTTGATACGGACAACATAAAGAACCATCTTGTTGACTCCTTGATACGGACAACATAAAGAACCATCTTGTTGACTCCTTGATACTCACAACATAAAGAACCATCTTGTTGACTCCTTGATACTCACAACATAAAGAACCATCTTGTTGACTCCTTGATACGGACAACATAAAGAACCATCTTGTTGACTCCTTGATACTCACAACATAAAGAACCATCTTGTTGACTCCTTGATACTCACAACATAAAGAACCATCTTGTTGACTCCTTGATACGGACAACATGTAGAACCATCTTGTTGACTCCTTGATATGGACAACATAAAGAACCATGTTGTTGGCTCCTTGATACGGACAACATAAAGAACCATGTTGTTGACTCCTTGATACGGACAACATAAAGACCCATCTTGTTGACTCCTTGATACGGACAACATAAAGAACCATGTTGTTGACTCCTTGATACGGACAACATAAAGAACCATCTTGTTGACTCCTTGATACTCACAACATAAAGAACCATCTTGTTGACTCCTTGATACGGACAACATAAAGAACCATCTTGTTGACTCCTTGTAACGGACAACATAAAGAACCATCTTGTTGACTCCTTGATACGGACAACATAAAGAACCATCTTGTTGACTCCTTGATACGGACAACATAAAGAACCATCTTGTTGACTCCTTGATACGGACAACATAAAGAACCATCTTGTTGACTCCTTGATACGGACAACATAAAGAACCATCTTGTTGGCTCCTTGATACGGACAACATAAAGAACCATGTTGTTGACTCCTTGATACGGACAACATAAAGAACCATCTTGTTGGCTCCTTGATACTCACAACATGTAGAACCATGTTGTTGACTCCTTGATGCGGACAACATAAAGAACCATCTTGTTGACTCCTTGTAACGGACAACATAAAGAACCATCTTGTTGACTCCTTGATACGGACAACATGTAGAACCATCTTGTTGACTCCTTGATACGGACAACATAAAGAACCATCTTGTTGACTCCTTGATACGGACAACATGTAGAACCATCTTGTTGACTCCTTGATACGGACAACATAAAGAACCATCTTGTTGACTCCTTGATACGGACAACATAAAGAACCATCTTGTTAGCTCCTTGATACGGACAACATAAAGAACCATCTTGTTGACTCCTTGATACGGACAACATAAAGAGCCATCTTGTTGACTCCTTGATACGGACAACATAAAGAACCATCTTGTTGGCTCCTTGTAACGGACAACATAAAGAACCATCTTGTTGACTCCTTGATACGGACAACATAAAGAACCATCTTGTTGACTCCTTGATACGGACAACATAAAGAACCATCTTGTTGACTCCTTGATACAGACAACATAAAGAACCATCTTGTTGACTCCTTGATACGGACAACATAATGAACCATGTTGTTGACTGCTTGATACGGACAACATAAAGAACCATCTTGTTGACTCCTTGATACGGACAACAAAATGAACTGAATGTGTACAGTATTAACTACATATATTAGAATAATGTTAAGATATTTCTTTCTTTTAAAAACTGAATTAAAAAAGGTAAAGAAACATGGTCATTCTGTTGGTGTTTCTGGGTAGACATCTTGTTTTAGACACATCCAGAGAAACATGGCCGTTCTGTTGGTGTTTCTGGGTAGACATCTTGTTTTAGACACATCCAGGGAAACATGGCCGTTCTGTTAGTGTTTCCGGGTAGACATCTTGTTTTAGACACATCCAGAGAAACATGGCCGTTCTGTTGGTGTTTCCGGGTAGACATCTTGTTTTAGACACATCCAGGGAAACATGGCCGTTCTGTTAGTGTTTCCGGGTAGACATCTTGTTTTAGACACATCCAGAGAAACATGGCCGTTCTGTTGGTGTTTCCGGGTAGACATCTTGTTTTAGACACATCCAGAGAAACATGGCCGTTCTGTTGGTGTTTCTGGGTAGACATCTTGTTTTAGACACATCCAGGGAAACATGGCCGTTCTGTTAGTGTTTCCGGGTAGACATCTTGTTTTAGACACATCCAGAGAAACATGGCCGTTCTGTTAGTGTTTCCGGGTAGACATCTTGTTTTAGACACATCCAGAGAAACATGGCCGTTCTGTTGGTGTTTCCGGGTAGACATCTTGTTTTAGACACATCCAGGGAAACATGGCCGTTCTGTTAGTGTTTCCGGGTAGACATCTTGTTTTAGACACATCCAGAGAAACATGGCCGTTCTGTTGGTGTTTCCGGGTAGACATCTTGTTTTAGACACATCCAGAGAAACATGGCCGTTCTGTTGGTGTTTCCGGGTAGACATCTTGTTTTAGACACATCCAGAGAAACATGGCCGTTCTGTTGGTGTTTCCGGGTAGACATCTTGTTTTAGACACATCCAGAGAAACAAGGCCGTTCTGTTGGTGTTTCCGGGTAGACATCTTGTTTTAGACACACCCAGAGAAACATGGCCGTTCTGTTGGTGTTTCCGGGTAGACATCTTGTTTTAGACACATCCATAGAAACATGGCCGTTCTGTTGGTGTTGCCGGGTAGACATCTTGTTTTAGACACATCCAGAGAAACATGGCCGTTCTGTTGGTGTTTCCGGGTAGACATCTTGTTTTAGACACATCCAGAGAAACATGGCCGTTCTGTTGGTGTTTCCGGGTAGACATCTTGTTTTAGACACATCCAGAGAAACATGGCCGTTCTGTTGGTGTTTCCGGGTAGACATCTTGTTTTAGACACATCCAGAGAAACATGGCCGTTCTGTTGGTGTTTCCGGGTAGACATCTTGTTTTAGACACATCCAGAGAAACAAGGCCGTTCTGTTGGTGTTTCCGGGTAGACATCTTGTTTTAGACACACCCAGAGAAACATGGCCGTTCTGTTGGTGTTTCCGGGTAGACATCTTGTTTTAGACACATCCATAGAAACATGGCCGTTCTGTTGGTGTTGCCGGGTAGACATCTTGTTTTAGACACATCCAGAGAAACATGGCCATTCTGTTGGTGTTTCTGGGTAGACATCTTGTTTTAGACACATCCATTGAGAGCCAAAGTAATGGAATTCAGTTCAGGGGTCTGTCTGGCGTATTCTGATCACTAGAAGATTGCACTATTGACCAAATGTCAGACGTGGAGCGATGCGATGATTGAATAAAATCGTGTACGTAATCAAACCTGATAACTCTGCCGAGGCTGACTGCTGTTGCCTTCCAAAAACACCATGGGAAATGCTGAAAATCATTATCCTCCCACACACACAAGCGGATATACACACACGCACGCACGCACGCACACGCACACACACACACACACACACACACACACACACACACACACACACACACACACACACACACACACACACACACACACACTGGGCCTTTATCTCTCAACAACCAAACTCCTTTATCTCTCTAGTGGAGACACAACCAAACTCATTTATCTCTCTAGTGGAGACACAACCAAACTCCTTTATCTCTCAACAACCAAACCCCTTTATCTCTCCAGTGGAGACACAACCAAACTCCTTTATCTCCCTAGTGGAGACACAACCAAACTCCTTTATCTCTCAACAACCAAACCCCTTTATCTCTCCAGTGGAGACACATCCAGAGAAACATGGCCGTTCTGTTGGTGTTTCCGGGTAGACATCTTGTTTTAGACACATCCAGAGAAACATGGCCGTTCTGTTGGTGTTTCCGGGTAGACATCTAGTTTTAGACACATCCAGAGAAACATGGCCGTTCTGTTGGTGTTTCCGGGTAGACATCTTGTTTTAGACACATCCAGAGAAACATGGCCGTTCTGTTGGTGTTTCCGGGTAGACATCTTGTTTTAGACACATCCAGAGAAACATGGCCGTTCTATTGGTGTTTCCGGCGTAGACATCTAGTTTTAGACACATCCAGAGAAACATGGCCGTTCTGTTGGTGTTTCCGGGTAGACATCTTGTTTTAGACACATCCAGAGAAACATGGCCATTCTGTTGGTGTTTCCAGGTAGACATCTTGTTTTAGACACATCCAGAGAAACATGGCCGTTCTGTTGGTGTTTCCAGGTAGACATCTTGTTTTAGACACATCCAGAGAAACATGGCCGTTCTGTTGGTGTTTCCGGGTAGACATCTTGTTTTAGACACATCCAGAGAAACAAGGCCGTTCTGTTGGTGTTTCCGGGTAGACATCTTGTTTTAGACACATCCAGAGAAACATGGCAATTCTGTTGGTGTTTCCGGGTAGACATCTTGTTTTAGACACATCCAGAGAAACATGGCCATTCTGTTGGTGTTTCCAGGTAGACATCTTGTTTTAGACACATCCAGAGAAACATGGCCGTTCTGTTGGTGTTTCCAGGTAGACATCTTGTTTTAGACACATCCAGAGAAACATGGCCGTTCTGTTGGTGTTTCCGGGTAGACATCTTGTTTTAGACACATCCAGAGAAACAAGGCCGTTCTGTTGGTGTTTCCGGGTAGACATCTTGTTTTAGACACATCCAGAGAAACATGGCCGTTCTGTTGGTGTTTCCAGGTAGACATCTTGTTTTAGACACATCCAGAGAAACATGGCCGTTCTGTTGGTGTTTCCGGGTAGACATCTTGTTTTAGACACATCCAGAGAAACAAGGCCGTTCTGTTGGTGTTTCTGGGTAGACATCTTGTTTTAGACACACCCAGAGAAACATGGCCGTTCTGTTGGTGTTTCCGGGTAGACATCTTGTTTTAGACACATCCATAGAAACATGGCCGTTCTGTTGGTGTTGCCGGGTAGACATCTTGTTTTAGACACATCCAGAGAAACATGGCCATTCTGTTGGTGTTTCTGGGTAGACATCTTGTTTTAGACACATCCATTGAGAGCCAAAGTAATGGAATTCAGTTCAGGGGGTCTGTCTGGCGTATTCTGATCACTAGAAGATTGCACTATTGACCAAATGTCAGACGTGGAGCGATGCGATGATTGAATAAAATCGTGTACGTAATCAAACCTGATAACTCTGCCGAGGCTGACTGCTGTTGCCTTCCAAAAACACCATGGGAAATGCTGAAAATCATTATCCTCCCACACACACAAGCGGATATACACACGCACACGCACACACACACACACACACACACACACACACACACACACACACACACACACACACACACACACACACACTGGGCCTTTATCTCTCAACAACCAAACTCCTTTATCTCTCTAGTGGAGACACAACCAAACTCGTTTATCTCTTTAGTGGAGACACAAACAAACTCATTTATCTCTCTAGTGGAGACACAAACAAACTCCATTAACTCTCAACAACCAAACTCCTTTATCTCTCCAGTGGAGACACAACCAAACTCCTTTATCTCTCAACAACCAAACCCCTTTATCTCTCTAGTGGAGACACAACCAAACTCCTTTATCTCCCTAGTGGAGACACAACCAAACTCCTTCATCTCTCAACAACCAAACCCCTTTATCTCTTTAGTGGAGACACAACCAAACGCCTTTATCTCTCCAGTGGAGACACAACCAAACCCCTTTATCTCTCTAGTGGAGACACAACCAAACTCATTTATCTCTCTAGTGGAGACACAACCAAACTCCTTCATCTCTCAACAACCAAACCCCTTTATCTCTCTAGTGGAGACACAACCAAACGCCTTTATCTCTCTAGTGGAGACACAACCAAACTCCTTTATCTCTCTAGTGGAGACACAACCAAACTCCTTTATCTCTCTAGTGGAGACACAACCAAACCCCTTTATCTCTCTAGTGGAGACACAACCAAACGCCTTTATCTCTCTAGTGGAGACACAACCAAACTCCTTTATCTCTCTAGTGGAGACACAACCAAACCCCTTTATCTCTCTAGTGGAGACACAACCAAACTCCTTTATCTCTCCAGTGGAGACACAACCAAACTCCTTCAACTCTTAACAACCAAACCCCTTTATCTCTTTAGTGGAGACACAACCAAACGCCTTTATCTCTCTAGTGGAGACACAACCAAACTCATTTATCTCTCTAGTGGAGACACAACCAAACTCATTTATCTCTCTAGTGGAGACACAACCAAACTCCTTCATCTCTCAACAACCAAACCCCTTTATCTCTTTAGTGGAGACACAACCAAACCCCTTTATCACTCTAGTGGAGACACAACCAAACTCATTTATCTCTCTAGTGGAGACACAACCAAACTCATTTATCTCTCTAGTGGAGACACAACCAAACTCATTTATCTCTCTAGTGGAGACACAACCAAACTCCTTCATCGAACACTATTTGTTTTTCTCATGAAATGCAGGATTAATTTCCTCCCTCTTCTTCCTTTCCCTCTCCCTCCACTCCCACCACGCCACCCTCCCCCCTAGTTGGTCAATGAAAGGTGTTTGGCCCCCTTTTGTCAATAAGACTGGACCTGTGTCCCAAATGGCACCCTAATTCCCTATTGTACAGTAGTGCACTGCTACAGTCCCGTGGGCCCTGGCCAAAGGAAGGCGAAACCAGATGATGAATCTGAAGCAGAGATCAATTTAGGACCCCAGAATATTTAAATCAGGGCTGGACAGTGATTGGATATAGGGGAGGGGGGGGTGACCCCTCAAGGAGCACAACCCTGGGAAATAACTCACACACCTGCGGGGCCGTCCGCAGCTCCGAGGAGTATGGGTAATGGCGGTTTGAAGGGAAACCCTTTAAGGGCTCGTCTACATTATAGAAGTGCTCTACCCGGCATAGTGACGCTGTCTTCAACACAGTATGGTTTATAGTGTAACGTGCGTTGTTTGAAGGAGACCAAGGCGCAGCATAATTTTTGCGTCATCGTATTTATTTAAATGAGAACCAGCAACAAAATAACAAAGTGAAACCAAAACAAACGTACCGTTCCGTAGGCTCCAAGAGCTGTAAGAGCTGTCCCGTAGGCTCCAAGAGCTGTAAGAGCTGTCCCGTAGGCACCAAGAGCTGTAAGAGCTGTCCCGTAGGCTCCAAGAACTGTAAGAGCTGTCCTGTAGGCTCCAAGAGCTGTAAGAGCTGTCCCATAGGCCCCAAGAGCTGTAAGAGCTGTCCCATAGGCTCCAAGAGCTGTACAAAAACAAGATCCCACAACATAGGTGGGAAAAAAGGCTACCTAAGTATGATTCCCGATCAGAGACAACGATAGACAGCTGCCTCTGATTGGGATCCACACTCGGCCAAACACAAAGAAATACAAAACATAGAATGCCCACCCTACATCACAGCCTGACCTCAACAAAAAGAGAAATAAAATGTCTCTCTAAGGTCAGGGCATGACATAATGACTCAGCCCACCTAAAAGAGATGGGGGCTGGTCCATAAAGGAGATGGGGGGGAGGCTGGTCCATTAAGGAGATGGGGGCTTGTGGAGATGGGAGGGGGGATGGTACATAAAGGAGATGGGGGCTAGTCCATAAAGGAGATGGGGGCTTGTGGAGATGGGGGCTGGTCCATAAAGGAGATGGGGGGGAGGCTGGTCCATTAAGGAGATGGGGGCTTGTGGAGATGGGAGGGGGATGGTACATAAAGGAGATGGGGGCTAGTCCATAAAGGAGATGGGGGCTTGTGGAGATGGGGGCTGGTCCATAAAGGAGATGGGGGGGAGGCTGGTCCATTAAGGAGATGGGGGCTTGTGGAGATGGGAGGGGGGATGGTACATAAAGGAGATGGGGGGGGGCTGGTCCATAAAGGAGGTGGAGGGCTGGTCCATAAAAGAGATGGGGGCTGGTCCATAAAGGAGATGAAGGCTGGTCCATAAAGAAGGTGGAGGGCCCCAAAAAATAAAAACAATAATAATAATAAAAAAATTAAAATAATAATAATAAAAAAAGATAAAGGTGTGTCACTCCAACAACGGTGTGTCATTCCAACAACGGTGTTTCACTCCAACAACGGTGTTTCACTCCAACAACGGTGCCCGTTTTAAGCGCAATATTTTGTCACAAAAAGATGCTCGACTATGCATATAATTGATAGCTTTGGAAAGAAAACACTCTGACGTTTCCAGAACTGCAAAGATATTCTCTGTGCGTGCCCTAGAACGTGAGCTACAGGCAAAACCAAGATGAAACGGCATCCAGGAAATCAGCAGGATTTTTGAGGCTCCATTTTCCATTGTCTCCTTATATGGCTGTGAATGCGAGAGGAATGAGCCTGCCCTTTCTGTCGTTTCCCCAAGGTGTCTGCAGCATTGTGACGTATTTGTAGGCATATCATTGGAAGATTGACCATAAGAGACTACATTTTCCAGGTGTCCGCCCGGTGTCCTGCACCGAAATTGGTGCGCAAACCTCAGCTGCAAGTATTTTTCCATGGAATTCAGAGAAGAAAGCAAGCTTCCACGAACGATATATCAATGAAGAGATATGTGAAAAAACACCTTGAGGATTGATTCCAAACAACGTTTGCCATGTTTCGGTCGATATTATGGAGTTAATTCGGAAAAAGTTTGACGTTGTTGGTGACTGAATTTTCGGTTCGTTTCGGTAGCCAAATGTGATGTACAAAACGGAAAGATTCTTTCAGGAAAAACTGAACATTTGCTATGTAACTGAGAGTCTCCTCATTGAAAACATCCGAAGCTCTTCAAAGGTAAATGATTTTATTTATTTGGTTATCTGGTTTTTGTGAAAATGTTGCGTGCTAAATGCTACTCAAAATGCTAAGCTAGCTTAGCATACTCTTACACAAATTAGTGAATTGCTACGGTTCAAAAGCATATTTTGAAAATCTGAGATGACAGTGTTGTTAAGGCTAAGCTTGAGAGCAGGCGTATTATTTTAATTTTATTTGCGAATTTCAGAAATTGTTAACGTTGCGTTATGCTAATGAGCCTGAGGCTTTAGTCACGATCCCGGATCCGGAACCCCCACAGCAGTCTATTACAAATGTTATCCCATAGCTGTTGAAAACCTGCCAGCTGTCCTCGTTTCTTCCCCGAAAAACTATTTCCTCCCCACTTTGATCGGAGTGGAGCACGGGGGGGGGGGGGCTCCCAGGCAAGCTGACAGAGAATTGAGAGACCGAGGTGAATGACGAAACAAAACAAAATAATGACAGGAAGAGGAGGAAGATTACAGACCCAATGTTTTGGGAAGCCTTGGATCTCTCTGACTTTATCCTCTGTGAATCCTCTTCTCTTTTACACGGAGAGGGCGACAGAGAGAGAGAGATGTCTACTAAAGTTGTTCCATCTGTCTATATTACCGCCCCGGTTGAATGTGAACTGATGTGAAGTGCCTCTAGATCATCTTTAGTTTGTTGAACTCAGTCAGATTTTAACTGAGGTTGTCAAAAACCTGGAGCTTCCCATGTCTTCGTTCGTTCCCAGTGCTGCATGTCTTTGGTAGAGAAGTGCCATAAGGTACGATTTTCAATATTTTTGTTCTCTTTTGTCACCACCAACGCCACACAGCCTATCTTTGGTGTAACTGTTCAGCTACCCAGGCATCATCATCAGACCACCCGGGAGCAATATGATATAGGCCGCCGTAATGTAGTCGACAGTGTCCGTCTACGGGCCAACCTGCCTGCCTGCAATTTAACACTGCTTATCCAGATGGGAAATCATTCCCAAACACTGTTGTCCTTTTCATAACAGCGCTGGTCAGGAGCTTATAGCTTTCTCTGTGTTTATCCCACTGCAAGCCCCCTCGCTGTCCCCCAGCCTCGCGAGCCGCAAATCACTTTTCAAGCGGTCAAAGAGAGCCACTAAATGATGTCTTTGACTCAGTGAGAAGCCACGGTCCATCCCAGCCTCCCCGTCTGGTGAGGAAGCTTTCCAAATGGACTTCACTGTCATCAATATCACCTCCCCTCCTTCCTCCGCAGATGATAAAAGAGAGAAACACAAGTCTGCTGTTGGGAAATAACGGGCCAAGAGGTTCGAGTGCTACACAAGAATAAAGGCCCTGCCAGAGGCAGCACAGTCCCTGAAACTACAGTACAATAGGAGGGGACATCAGTTCCTGAAACTACACCAACGAGGTGGGGGAGGTGGGGGGGTGGACATCAGGCCCTAAAACTACACCGATGGGGTGGTGGAAGTGGGGGGGTGGAGGAGGGATGGAGAAGGTGAGTCGTGGTTAGTCGTTTTTTTCCAGGTGCAGTTGCAAAAACCATCAAGCACTATGATGAAACTGGCAGTCATGAGGACCGCCACAGGAAACAAGGCCCTAACATACCTCTGCTGCAGAGGAGAAGATCATTAGAGTTACCAACCTCAGAACTTGCAGAGTTCAAGTAACAGACACATCTCAACATCAACTGTTCAGAGGAGACTGTGTGAATCAGGCCTTCATGGTTCGAATTGCTGCAAAGAAACCACTACTAACGGCTAACAATAAGAAGAGGAGACTTGCTTGGGCCAAGAAACACAATGGACATTAGACCAGTGGAAATCTGTCCTTTGGTCTGAGTCCAAATGTGAGATTTATGGTTCCAATCGCCGTGTCTTTGTGAGATACAGAGTTGGTGAATGGATGATCTCCACATTTGTGGTTCCCACCATGAAGCATGGAGGAGGAGGTGTGATGGTGCTTTGCTGGTGACACTGTCTGTGATTTATTTAGAATTCAAGGCACACTTAACCAGCATGGCTACCACAGCATTCTGCAGCGATACGCCATCCCATCTGGTTTGCGCTTAGTGGGACTATCATTTGTTTTTCAACAGGACAATGACCAAACCCACCTTCAGGCTGTGTAAGGGCTATTTGACCAATAAGGAGAGTGATGGAGTGCTCCATCAGATGACCTGGCCTCCACAATCACCCAACCTCAACACAATTGAGATGGTTTGGGATGATTTGGACCGCAGAGTGAAGGAAAAGCCGCCAACAAGTGCTCAGCATATGTGGGAACTCCTTCAAGACTGTTGGAAAAGCATTCCTAATTAAGCTGGTTGAGAGAATACCAAGAGTGTGCAAAAGCTGTCATCAAGGCAAACGGTGGCTACATTGAAGACTCTCAAATGTAAAACATACTTTGATTTGTTGAACACTTTATTTTGGTTACTACATGATTCCATATGTGTTATTTCATAAATTTGATGTCTTCAAATTTGTTCAAATTTAGAAAATAAAGAAAAAAATAAAGATAAACCCTTGAAGTAGCTGTGTCCCAAACGTTTGACTGGTGCTGTAGTTCCTCATTCTTCCCTTGTAGTGTGTTACAGCTGGTTGCCTTGGAGACGGCATCAGAACCGTCACTACGAAGGAGCGGTTGATCCGAGAGAGAGAGAGAGAGAAGAGAGACGTTCCTCTCAGCGCCGTGCGAGGGGGATCAGGGTGCGCTCGGCGCGCGGGGATTAGCAGAATGTTCCACGGAGTCCCCAGACACTCTCAGAGGAGCCAATTAAACTATGAAGGAGGGAGGGAGGGAGGGAGGGGGAGGAGGGGGGGGACGTTTTGCGCTCTACTCCTAAAGAGAATATCCGAGATGAGGTGCGATGTAAAGATTTGGGGTTTCTTGTACATCAACCACATAACCACCCTGTTTTCTTCTCTGTTCTGATGCAAGGCAGGGGAGGGAGGGGGGGGGGCTTTCAATCCTGAGTGGCTTTGAGCAGTATGAAGCGCAGTGAACAACATGGCTAATTTGCGTTTTTATGCCACAACAGATTCCCGTCAAGCACCACGTTCTGTCGGTCTCAACCTGAGAGACCTCGGAGTGACAAACATACAAGCTGTATACAGCATGATGATGTTTACCCTTCCCATGGCCACAGCCTTACGACTGGTGTGTGTGTGTGTGTGTGTGTGTGTGTGTGTGTGTGTGTGTGTGTGTGTGTGTGTGTGTGTGTGTGTGTGTGTGTGTGTGTGTGTGTGTGTGTGTGTGTGTGTGTGTGTGTGTGTGTGTGTGCGTGTGTGTGTGTGCGTGCGTGTGTGTGCGCATGTCTCCGTGTGTGTGTGCGTGTGTATGTCTGTGAGTGTGCGTGCGTGTGTGTGTGTGTGCGTGCGTGTGTGTCTGTGTGTGATCACAGATATCACATGCCTATACTTCACAGTAGGAGATGTAACATGGCTGGTGAATGAATGGGCATGTGATCCACCCACACCACATCACTCCAGCCAACCCAACCTAGCAGCGCTGTGGTCTTGTAAAGCTGAGCCTGTCAGGGGGCATTAGATAACAAGCTAGTCCCATTAGCGTGTCTAAGACTCTCATTAGAGTAAAGGACTGGGCTACTCAAGGGCCTCTTACTCCCCCATCTCCCCCTCTTTCTCTCTAGCGTCTCCCACTCTAGTGTCTCCCACTCTAGCGTCTCCCACTCTAGCGTCTCCCACTCTCTCTCTCTCTCTCTCTCTCTCTCTCTCTCTCTCTCTCTCCATGTCACTGTCTCTCTCTCTCTCTCTCTCTCTCTCTCTCTCTCTTCTCTCTCTCTCTCTCTCTCTCTCTCTCTCTCTCTCCATGTCACTGTCTCTCTCTCTCTCTCTCTCTTCTCTCTCTCTCTCTCTCTCCATGTCACTGTCTCTCTCTCTCCCTCTTCTCTCTCTCTCTCTCTCTCTCTCCATGTCACTGTCTCTCTCTCTCTCTCTCTCTCTCTCTCTCTCTCTCTCTCCATGTCACTGTCTCTCTCTCTCCTATCTCTCTCTCTCTCTCTCTCTCTCTTCTCTCTCTCTCTCTCTCTCTCTCTCTCTCTCTCTCTCTCTCCATGTCACTGTCTCTCTCTCTCTCTCTCTCTCTCTCTCTCCTATCTCTCTCTCTCTCTCTCTCTTCTCTCTCTCTCTCTCTCTCTTCTCTCTCTCTCTCTCTCTCTCTCTCTCTCTCTCCATGTCACTGTCTCTCTCTCTCTCTCTCTCTGATAGAGCCCCAGGTCAGTTAACCAGCTCCTCTAACTGATAGAGCCCCAGGTCAGTTAACCAGCTCCTCTAACTGATAGAGCCCCAGTGTGAGCAGGCTATTAGGAGAGTAGGAGGAGGAGGCTATTAGGGGAGATGAGGAGGAGGGGGAGAGGAGGAGGAATAGGGGTAGAGGAGGAGGAGAGGAGGAGGAGAGGAGGGGAGAGGAGTAGAAGAGAAGAGGGAGAGGAGGAGGAGAGGAGGAAAGAGAGGAGGAGAGGAGGGGGAGAGGAGGACGAGAGGAGGGGAGAGACATTTAACATTTAACATTTAAGTCATTTAGCAGACGCTCTTATCCAGAGCGACTTACAAATTGGTGAATTCACCTTCTGACATCCAGTGGAACAGCCACTTTACAATAGTGCATCTAAATCATTAAGGGGGGTGAGAAGGATTACTTATCCTATCCTAGGTATTCCTTGAAGAGGTGGGGTTTCAGGTGTCTAACGGAAGGTGGTGATTGACTCCGCTGTCCTGGCGTCGTGAGGGAGTTTGTTCCACCATTGGGGGGCCAGAGCAGCGAACAGTTTTGACTGGGCCCAGGCGGGAACTGTACTTCCTCAATGGTAGGGAGGCGAGCAGGCCAGAGGTGGATGAACCAGTGTCCTTGTTTGGGTGTAGGGCCTGATCAGAGCCTGGAGGTACTGCGGTAACCGTTCCCCTCACAGCTCCGTAGGCAAGCACCATGGTCTTGTAGCGGATGCGAGCTTCAACTGGAAGCCAGTGGAGAGAGAGCGGAGGAGCGGGTGACGTGAGAGAACTTGGGAAGGTTGAACACCAGACGGGCTGCCGTTCTGGATGAGTTGTAGGGTTTAATGGCACAGGCAGGGAGCCCAGCCAACAGCCCCAGGTGCAGTAATCCAGACGGGAGATGACAAGTGCCTGGATTAGGACCAGCGCCGCTTCCTGTGTGAGGCAGGGTCGTACTCTGCGGATGTTGTAGAGCATGAACCTACAGGAACGGGCCACCGCCATGATGTTGGTTGAGAACGACAGGGTGTTGTCCAGGATCACGCCAAGGTTCTTAGCGCTCTGGGAGGAGGACACAATGGAGTTGTCAACCGTGATGGCGAGATCATGGAACGGGCAGTCCCTTCCCCGGGAGGAAGAGCAGCTCCGTCTTGCCGAGGTTCAGCTTGAGGTGGTGATCCGTCGTCCACACTGATATGTCTGCCAGACATGCAGAGATGCGTTCGCCACCTGGTCATCAGAAGGGGGAAAGGAGAAGATTAATTGTGTGTCGTCTGCATAGCAATGATAGGAGAGACCATGTGAGGTTATGACAGAGCCAAGTGACTTGGTGTATAGCGAGAATAGGAGAGGGCCTAGAACAGAGCCCAGGGGGACACCAGTGGTGAGAGCGATAGGCCCAGGAGACAGTTCTCGCCACGCCACCTGATAGGAGCGACCTGTCAGGTAGGGACGCAGCTCCTCTAGCGTGGGCCGCCCGGAGATGCCCAACTCGGAGAGGGTGGAGAGGAGGATCTGATGGTTCACAGTATCGAAGGCAGCCGATAGGTCTAGAAGGATGAGAGCAGAGGAGAGAGAGTTAGCTTTAGCAGTGCGGAGCGCCTCCGTGATGCAGAGAAGAGCAGTCTCAGTTGAATGACTAGTCTTGAAACCTGACTGATTTGGATCAAGAAGGTCATTCTGAGAGAGATAGCGGGAGAGCTGGCCAAGGACGGCACGTTCAAGAGTTTTGGAGAGAAAGGAAGGGATACTGGTCTGTAGTTGTTGACATCGGAGGGATCGAGTGTAACCAGGTTTTTTCAGAAGGGGTGCAACTCTCGCTCTCTGAAGACGGAAGGGACGTTAGCCAGCGGTCAGGGATGAGTTGATGAGCGAGGTGAGGTAAGGGAGAAGGTCCCCGGAAATGGTCTGGAGGAGAGAGGAGGGGATAGGGTCGAGCGGGCAGGTTGTTGGGCGGCCGGCCGTCACAAGAAACCAGATTTCATCTGGAGAGAGAGGGAGAAAGAGGTCAGAGCACAGGGTAGGGCAGTGTGAGCAGAACCAGCGGTGTCGTTTGACTTAGCAAACGAGGATCGGATGTCGTCGACCTTCTTTTCAAAATGGTTGACGAAGTCATCTGCAGAGAGGGAGGAGGGGGGAGGGGAGGAGGATTCAGGAGGGAGGAGAAGGTGGCAAAGAGCTTCCTAGGGTTAGAGGCAGATGCTTGGAATTTAGAGTGGTAGAAAGTGGCTTTAGCAGCAGAGACAGAGGAGGAAAATGTAGAGAGGAGGGAGTGAAAGGATGCCAGGTCCGCAGGGAGGCCAGTTTTCCTCCATTTCCGATCGGCTGCCCGGAGCTCTGTTCTGTGAGCTCGCAATGAGTCATCGAGCCACGGAGCGGGGAGGGGGAGGACCAGCCGGCCTGGAGGATAGGGGACATAGAGAGTCAAAGGATGCAGAAAGGGAAGAGAGGAGGGTTGAGGAGGCAGAGTCAGGAGAAAGGTTGGAGAAGGTATGAGCAGAGGGAAGAGATGATAGGATGGAAGAGGAAAGAGTAGCGGGGGAGAGAGAGCGAAGGTTGGGACGGCAGCGATACCATCCGAGTAGGGGCAGTGTGGGAAGTGTTGGATGAGAGCGAGAGGGAAAAGGATACAAGGTAGTGGTCGGAGACTTGGAGGGAGTTGCAGTGAGGTTAGTGGAAGAACAGCATCTAGTAAAGATGAGGTCGAGCGTATTGCCTGCCTTGTGAGTAGGGGGGAAGGTGAGAGGGTGAGGTCAAAAGAGGAGAGGAGTGGAAAGAAGGAGGCAGAGAGGAATGAGTCAAAGGTAGACGTGGGGAGGTTAAAGTCGCCCAGGACTGTGAGAGGTGAGCCGTCCTCAGGAAAGGAGCTTATCAAGGCATCAAGCTCATTGATGAACTCTCCGAGGGAACCTGGAGGGCGATAAATGATAAGAATGTTAAGCTTGAAAGGGCTGGTAACTGTGACAGCATGGAATTCAAAGGAGGCGATAGATAGATGGGTAAGGGGAGAGAGAGAATGACCACTTGGGAGAGATGAGGATCCCGGTGCCACCACCCCGCTGACCAGAAGCTCTCGGGGTGTGCGAGAACACGTGGGCGGACGAAGAGAGAGCAGTAGGAGTAGCAGTGTTATCTGTGGTGATCCATGTTTCCGTCAGTGCCAGGAAGTCGAGGACTGGAGGGAGGCATAGGCTGAGATGAACTCTGCCTTGTTGGCCGCAGATCGGCAGTTCCAGAGGCTACCGGAGACCAGGAACTCCACGTGGGTCGTGCGCGCTGGGACCACCAGATTAGGGTGGCCGCGGCCACTAACTGGTGTGGAGCGTTTGTATGGTCTGTGCAGAGAGGAGAGAACAGGGATAGATAGACACATAGTTAACAGGGTACAGAAGAGGCTACGCTAATGCAAAGGAGATTGGAATGACAAGTGGACTACACGTCTCGAATGTTCAGAAAGTTAAGCTTACGTAGCAAGAATCTTATTGACTAAAATGATTGAAATGATACAGTACTGCTGGAGTAGGCTAGCTGGTAGTGGCTGCGATGTTGACACTACACTAATCAAGTCGTTCCGTCGAGTGTAATAGTTTCTACAGTGCTGCTATTCAGGGGCTAGCTGGCTAGCTAGCAAGGTTGATTGCGTTCCGTTACTTTAAAGAACGACAATAGCTGGCTGGCTAACCTAGAAAATCGCTCTAGGCTACACAATTGTCTTAGATACAAAGCCCCGGCTATGTAGCTAGCTAGCTACGATCAAACAAAACAAACCGTTGTACTGTAATAGTTACTACAGTGCTGCTATTCGGGGGCTAGCTGGCTAGCTACGTTAGAAGAACGACAATAGCTGGCCAGCTAACCTAGAAAATCGCTCTAGGCTACACAATTGTCTTAGATACAAAGACGGCTATGTAGCTAGCTAGCTACGATCAAACAAAACAAACCGTTGTACTGTAATAGTTACTACAGTGCTGCTAATCGGGGGCTAGCTGGCTAGCTACGTTAGAAGAACGACAATAGCTGGCCAGCTAACCTAGAAAATCGCTTTAGACTACACAATTGTCTTAGATACAAAGCTCGGCTATGTAGCTGGCTAGCTACGATCAAACAAATCAAACCGTTGTACTGTAATGAAGTGAAATGAAAATGTGATACTACCTGTGGAGCGACGCGGAATGATGACCGGGTAGTTGGAGTTCAATTCGGTAGAGGTTGGCTAGCTGTTGGCTAGCTAGCTAGCAGCATTTCCTACGTTAAGGACGACAAATAGCTGGCTAGCTAACCTCGGTAAATTAAGATAATCACTCTAAGTCTACACACTCTAAACTGCACAATTATCTTGGATACGAAGACAACTATGTAGCTAGCTGACACTACGCTAATCGAGTCGTTCAGTTGAGTGTAATAGTTTCTACAGTGCTAGTGGACAGTGGATGTTAGCTAGCTGCTTAGCTAGCTGCTGGGCAGATACGTTAGGACGACGAAATACGATAATTATGCAATTGTCGTTGATACAAAGACGGCTATGTAGCTGGCTAAGAAGAAATTGCTAAGATTAGACAAATCAAACCGTTGTACTATAACGAAATGTAATGAAAAGTTATACTACCTGCGGACCGAAGTGTAGATGCGACCGCTCGCTCCAACCGGAACCGGAAGGAGGAGGCCAGGAGGGGGAGAGGAGGGGGAGAGGAGGAGGAGGAGAGAGGAGGAGGAGGGAGGGGAGGGGAGAGAGGAGGAGGAGAGGAGGGGGAGAGGAGGGGGAGAGGAGGAGGAGGAGAGAGGAGGAGGAGAGGAGGGGGAGAGGAGGAGGAGAGGAGGGAGATTAGGAGGAGAGGAGGGGAGAGAGGAGGCGAGGAGGGGGAGAGGAGGAGGAGAGGAGGGAGAGAGGAGGAGGAGAGGAGGGGGAGAGGAGGAGGAGAGGAGGGGGAGATTAGGAGGAGAGGAGGGGAGAGAGGAGGCGAGGAGGGGGAGAGAGGAGGAGAGGAGGGAGAGAGGAGGAAGAGAGGAGGGAGAGAGGAGGAGGAGAGGAGGAGAATGACAGGGCCTCCAGTCTGCAGTATGGATCCGCTCTGTGTGAAACGTCAATGATTAGCAATCTTAATTACCTGTCGTCTGCAACTCTTGCCTATCCTCCTCCTCTCTTCTCCTCCTCCTCCTCCTCTCCTCCTCCCCTCCTCTCCTCTCCTCTCCTCACCTCTCCTCTCCTCCTCCTCCTCTCCTCCCTCCTCTCCTCTCCTCCTCTCCCTCTCCTCTCCCTCCTCTCCTCTCCCTCTCTCCTCCCTCCTCTCCTCTCCTCTCCTCTCCTCTCCTCCCTCTCCTCCCTCTCCTCTCCTTCCTCTCCTCCTCTCCTCTTCTCCCTCCCTCCTCTCCTCCTCTTCTCCTCTCCTCTCCCTCCTCTCCTCCTCCTCCTCCTCCTCCTCACCTCCTCCTCTCCTCCTCTCCTCCTCTCCTCTGCATGATGGAAAGTTGTGCTGTTGTCTGAGAATCAATCAGAAGGAACCCCGCCATGCTTTTTCCCTCAACACATACTTTCTCCCTCCTACCTTTGGGACAGTTTGAGAGACAGCCCATTCTAACCGCCAGAGTGGTCAACGCCATTTAGAAGACACCTTTACCCAGGACCGATATTGTTCCCTGATCAAAACGATACAGCCCTTTTGAGCCAGAAGCTTTTACATTACATGGTAACAGATTAATGTCAATTTTCCTGAATGCAAAGGTTAATTTGTGTACCGTTTTCCCCAGCTTGGCTCTGTACAGTACAGAGAGGTGGGTGGATAACATAAGAAAAGCTGCCATTACTGAAGAGATAGAGATGGGAGAGAGACGGAGGGGGGAGAGAGACGGAGATGGGAGAGAGACGGAGGGGGGCGAGAGATGGAGGGGGGAGAGAGATGGAGATGGGAGAGAGACGGAGATGGGAGAGAGACGGAGGGGGAGAGAGACGGAGGGGGGAGAGAGACGGAGATGGGAGAGAGACGGAGATGGGAGAGAGACAGAGGGGGAGAGAGACGGAGATGGGAGAGAGACGGAGATGGGAGAGAGACAGAGGGGGGAGAGAGACGGAGATGGGAGAGAGACGGAGATGGGAGAGAGACAGAGATGGGAGAGAGACGGAGGGGGAGAGAGACGGAGATGGGAGAGAGACGGCGATGGGAGAGAGACGGAGGGGGAGAGAGACGGAGATGGGAGAGAGACGGAGATAGGAGAGAGACGGAGATAGGAGAGAGACGGAGATGGGAGAGAGACAGAGGGGGGAGAGAGACGGAGATGGGAGAGAGACGGAGATGGGAGAGAGACTGAGATGGGAGAGAGACGGAGGGGGGAGAGAGACGGAGGGGGCAGAGAGACGGAGATGGGAGAGAGACGGAGGGGGAGAGAGACGGAGGGGGAGAGAGACGGAGATGGGAGAGAGACGGAGGGGGAGAGAGACGGAGGGGGAGAGAGACGGAGGGTGGAGAGAGACGGAGATGGGAGAGAGACGGAGATGGGAGAGAGACGGAGATGGGAGAGAGACGGAGATGGGAGAGAGACGGAGAGGGGAGAGAGACGGAGATGGGAGAGAGACGGAGATGGGAGAGAGACGGAGATGGGAGAGAGACGGAGATGGGAGAGACGGAGACGGGAGACGGGGGAGAGACGGAGATGGGAGAGAGACGGAGGGGGAGAGAGACGGAGATGGGAGAGAGACGGAGATGGGAGAGAGACGGAGGGGGAGAGAGACGGAGATGGGAGAGACGGACGGAGACGGAGGGGAGAGACGGAGAGAGGGGGAGAGAGACGGAGGGGGAGAGAGATGGAGATGGGAGAGAGACGGAGGGGGAGAGAGACGGAGACGGAGGGGGAGAGAGACGGAGATGGGAGAGAGACAGAGGGGGAGAGAGACGGAGGGGGAGAGAGACGGAGGGGGAGAGTGACGGAGATGGGAGAGAGATGGAGATGGAAGAGAGACGGAGGGGGAGAGAGACGGAGATGGGAGAGAGACGGAGATGGGAGAGAGACAGAGGGGGAGAGAGACGGAGGGGAGAGAGACGGAGATGGGAGAGAGACAGAGGGGGAGAGAGACGGAGGGGGAGAGAGACGGAGATGGGAGAGAGACGGAGATGGGAGAGAGACGGAGATGGGAGAGAGACGGAGATGGGAGAGACAGAGATGGGAGAGAGACAGAGGGGGAGAGAGACGGAGGGGGGAGAGAGACGGAGGGGGAGAGAGACGGAGATGGGGGGCAGAGAGACGGAGATGGGAGAGAGACGGAGGGGGAGAGAGACGGAGATGGGAGAGAGACGGAGGAGGGGGAGAGACGGCGGCGGAGATGGGAGAGAGACGGAGATGGGAGAGAGACGGGGGGGAGAGAGACGGAGATGGGAGAGAGACGGAGATGGGAGGGAGAGAGACGGAGGGGGAGAGAGACGGAGGGGGAGAGAGACGGAGATAGGAGAGAGACGGAGATGGGAGAGAGACGGAGATGGGAGAGAGACTGAGATGGGAGAGAGACAGAGGGGGAGAGAGACGGAGATGGGGAGAGAGACGGAGATGGGAGAGAGACGGAGATGGGAGAGAGACGGACGGAGGGGGAGAGAGACGGAGATGGGAGAGAGACGGAGATGGGAGAGAGACGGAGGGGGGCGAGAGACGGAGATGGGAGAGACGGAGGGGGGAGAGAGACGGAGGGGGAGAGAGACGGAGATGGGAGAGAGACGGAGATGGGAGAGAGACGGAGGGGGAGAGAGACGGAGGGGGGAGAGAGACGGAGATGGGAGAGAGACGGAGATGGGAGAGAGACGGAGATGGGAGAGAGACGGAGATGGGAGAGAGACGGAGAGGGGGAGAGAGACGGAGATGGGAGAGAGACGGAGATGGGAGAGAGACGGAGGGGGCAGAGAGACGGAGATGGGAGAGAGACGGAGAGGGGAGAGAGACGGAGATGGGAGAGAGACGGAGAGGGGAGAGACGGAGGGGGGAGAGAGACGGAGATGGGAGAGAGACTGAGATGGGAGAGAGACGGAGATGGGAGAGAGACGGAGGGGGATGGGAGAGACGGAGGGGGAGAGAGAGACGGAGATGGGAGAGAGACAGAGGGGGAGAGAGACGGAGATGGGAGAGAGACGGAGATGGGAGAGAGACGGAGGGGGAGAGAGACGGAGGGGGAGAGAGACGGAGATGGGGAGAGAGACGGAGGGGGAGAGAGACGGAGGGGGGAGAGAGACGGAGATGGGAGAGAGACGGAGGGGGAGAGAGACGGAGGGGGGAGAGAGACGGAGGGTGGAGAGAGACGGAGATGGGAGAGAGACGGAGATGGGAGAGAGACGGAGATGGGAGAGAGACGGAGATGGGAGAGAGACGGAGAGGGGAGAGAGACGGAGATGGGAGAGAGACGGAGAGGGGAGAGAGACGGAGATGGGAGAGAGACGGAGATGGGAGAGAGACGGAGGGGGGCGAGAGACGGAGATGGGAGAGACGGAGGGGGAGAGAGACGGAGGGGGAGAGAGACGGAGATGGGAGAGAGACGGGATGGGGGAGAGAGATGGGGAGATGGGAGAGAGACGGAGATGGGAGAGAGACGGAGGGGGGGAGAGAGACGGAGATGGGAGAGACGGAGGGGGAGAGAGACGGAGATGGGAGAGAGAGACGGAGGGGGGAGAGACGGAGAGAGAGACGGAGGGGGGGGCAGAGACACGGAGGGAGAGAGACGGAGATGGGAGAGAGACGGAGGTGGGAGAGAGGCGGAGATGGGTGAGAGACAGAGGGGGGAGAGAGACAGAGATGGGAGAGAGACAGAGATGGGAGAGAGACGGAGGGGAGAGAGAGACAGAGATGGGAGAGAGACGGAGGGGAGAGAGAGACAGAGATGGGAGAGAGACGGATGGGGGGAGCGAGATGCGTATCATTACCATCGTGACTGACGTGCGTGGGAGGACGGGGGAAGTTAGGAAGGTGACATCAAAGTGTCATATTCTTCATTAGCCTGTTCGGAGAGGCAAGCATACACTGTGGTCAAGTCTCTGTTTAGTTGAGGGCGTAATCAACTGGACTAGTGTTGACAGTCCAGTCTGTATACATTCAACAGCTGATGGCGTAATCAACTGGACTGAAGTCTAGTGTTGACAGTCAAGTCTGTATACAGTCAACAGCTGATGCCATAATCAACTGGACTGAAGTCTAGTGTTGACTATCCAGTCTGTATACATTCAACAGCTGAGGAGTCTGTAATTCAGCTGGACTGAAGTCAACTGGACTGAAGTCTAGTGTTGACAGTCCAGTCTGTATACATTCAACAGCTGATGGCGTAATCAACTGGACTGAAGTCTAGTGTTGACAATCCAGTCTGTATACATTCAACAGCTGATGGCGTAATCAACTGGACTGAAGTCTAGTGTTGACAGTCCAGTCTGTATACATTCAACAGCTGATGGCGTAATCAACAGGACTGAAGTGTAGTTTTGACAGTCCAGTCTGTATACATTCAACTGCTGATGGCGTAATCAACTGGGCTGAAGTCTAGTGTTAACAGTCCAGTCTGTATACATTCAACAGCAAATGGCGTAATCAACAGGACTATAGTCTAGTGTTGACAGTCCAGTGTGTATACATTCAACAGCTAATGGCGTAATCAACTGGACTGAAGTCTAGTGTTGACTGTCCAGTCTGTCTCTGTACAGTGTTTCAACATCTGATGGCCTGATCAACTGGACTGAAGTCTACTGTCGAGAGTCCAGTCTATCTCTGGCTGTCCATTTCTAAAATTAATCAAAGAAGTTGACACTTGCAGGCTTGTGGTCAATTTAGTTTAAAATTATATCAATTGAGTAGGTGAATTGAAATGCTCTTCATGATTTGAAAACTCCTCATAGCAAACAATTGACCCCAATCCTCCTGTATTGGTACATCTGATACACTACATGACCATAAGTATGTGGACACCTGCTCGTCAAACATCTCATTCCAAAATCATGGGCATTAATATGGAGTTGATCCCCTCTTTGCTGCTATAACAGTCTCCACTCTTCTGAAGGCTTTCCACTAGATGTAGGAACATTGCTGCTATAACAGCCTCCACTCTTCTGAGAAGGCTTTCCTCTAGATGTTGGAACATTGCTGCTACAACAGCCTCCACTCTTCTGGGAAGGCTTTCCACTAGATGTTGGAACATTGCTGCTATAACAGCCTCCACTCTTCTGGGAAGGCTTTCCACTTGATGTTTGAACATTGCTGCTACAACAGCCTCCACTTCTATGGGAAGGGTTTCCACTAGATGTAGGAACATTTCTGCTATAACAGCCTCCACTCTTCTGGGAAGGCTTTCCACTAGATGTAGGAACATTGCTGCTATAACAGCCTCCACTCTTCTGGGAAGGCTTTCCACTAGATGTTGGAACATTGCTGCTGGGACTTGCTTCCATTCAGCCACAAGAGCATTAGTGAGGTCAGGCACTGATGTTGGGGGTGATTAGGCCTGGCTTGCAGTCAGTTTTCCAATTCATCCCAAAGGTGTTGATGGGGTTGAGGTCAGGGCTCTGTGCTGGCCAGTCAAGTTCTTCGACATCAATCTCGACAAACCATTTCTGTATGGACCTCGCTTTGTGCACAGGGGCATTGTCATGCTGAAACAGGAAAGGACCTTCCCCAAACTGTTACCACAAAGATGGAAGCACAGAATCGTCTAGAATGTCATTGTAAGCTGTAGCGTTAAGATTTCCTTTCACTGGAACTAAGGGGCCTAGCCAGAACCACAAAAAACAGCCAAACCCAGATTCGTCTGTCGTGCTGCCAAATGGGGAAGCGTGATTCATCACTCCAGAGAACACACTTCGACCCCTCCAGAGTCCAATAGGGGCAAGCTTTACACCCTCCAGCTGACTCTTGGCGTTGCGCATGGTGACCTTAGGTTTGTGTGCGGCTGCTCGGCCATGGAAACCCATGTCACGAAGCTCCCGACGAACAGTTCTTGTGCTTGAAGTTGCTTCCAGAGGCAGTTTGGAACTCGGTAGTGAGTGTTGCAACTTGAGGACAGACGATTTTTATGCGCTTCAGCACTCGGCGGTCCCGTTTTGTGAACTTGTGTGGCCTACCACTTCACGGCTGAGCCGTTGTTGCTCCTAGACGTTTAAACTTCGCAATAATAGAACTTACAGTTTACCGTGGCAGCTCTAGTTGGGCAGAAATTGTTAGGAACTGACTTGTTGGAAAGCTGGCAACCTATGACAGTGCCACGTTGAAAGCTCACTAAGCTCTTCAGTTAGGCAATTCCACTGCCAATGTTTGTCTATGGAGATTGCATGGCGGTGTGTTCAATTTTATACACCTGTCAGAAACAGGTGTGGCTGAAAAAGAGTATAGTGTATATGGATAAAACCAAAAATAAGATCACTAGGTGAGTTGACCTTCTGGGCTTCTTCTGTGTCGTGGCGGCTCTCTGTAGTTTTCTGTGTGATCTGTGTGGCCCTGTGTGATCCTTGGTTGAGTTGAACGAGTTGAGCCGTATGTTAACCTCAGAAGGGTTGAGCATGTCAGAGCATCGCTGAGACACATCACCTGTAGCCGTATGGTTACCTCAGAAGGGTTGAGCATGTCAGAGCATCACTGAGGTACAGTGAAAGACCAGTGAAAGACGAGATGGAGAGATGAGGTGGAGAGACGTGAAAGACGAGGTGGAGAGACGTGAAAGACGAGATGGAGAGACGTGAAAGACGAGATGGAGAGACGAGGTGGAGAGACGTGAAAGACGAGGTGGAGAGACGTGAAAGATGAGATGGAGAGACGAGGTGGAGAGATGTGAAAGACGAGGTGGAGAGACGTGAAAGACGAGGTGGAGAGACGAGGTGGAGAGACGTGAAAGACGAGGTGGAGAGACGAGGTGGAGAGACGTGAAAGACGAGATGGAGAGACGAGGTGGAGAGACATGAAAGACGAGGTGGAGAGACGAGGTGGAGAGACGTGAAAGACGAGGTGGAGAGACGTAAAAGACGAGATGGAGAGACGTGAAAGACGAGATGGAGAGACGAGGTGGAGAGACGTGAAAGACGAGGTGGAGAGACGTGAAAGATGAGATGGAGAGACGAGGTGGTGAGACGTGAAAGACGAGGTGGAGAGACGAGGTGGAGAGACGTGAAAGACGAGGTGGAGAGACGATGTGGAGAGACGTGAAAGACGAGGTGGAGAGACGTGAAAGACTAGGTGAAGAGATGTGGAGAGACGTGAAAGACGAGATGGGGAGACGTGGAGAGACGAGGTGGAGAGACGAGGTGGAGAGACGAGGTGGAGAGACGAGGTGGGGAGACGAGGTGGAGAGATGTGAAAGACGAGATGGAGAGACGAGGTGGAGAGACGTGAAAGACGAGGTGGAGAGACGAGGTGGAGAGACGTGAAAGACGAGATGGAGAGACGAGGTGGAGAGACGTGAAAGACGAGGTGGAGAGACGTGAAAGACGAGATGGAGAAACGTGAAAGACGAGATGGAGAGACGAGGTGGAGAGACGTGAAAGACGAGGTGGAGAGACGTGAAAGATGAGATGGAGAGACGAGGTGGAGAGACGTGAAAGACGAGGTGGAGAGACGTGAAAGACGAGGTGGAGAGACGAGGTGGAGAGACGTGAAAGACGAGATGGAGTTACGAGGTGGAGAGACGTGAAAGACGAGGTGGAGAGACGAGGTGGAGAGACGTGAAAGACGAGGTGGAGAGACGTGAAAGACGAGATGGAGAGATGTGAAAGACGAGATGGAGAGACGAGGTGGAGAGACGTGAAAGACGAGGTGGAGAGACGTGAAAGATGAGATGGAGAGACGAGGTGGAGAGACGTGAAAGACGAGGTGGAGAGACGTGAAAGATGAGGTGGAGAGACGAGGTAGAGAGACGTGAAAGACGAGGTGGAGAGACGATGTGGAGAGACGTGAAAGATGAGGTGGAGAGACGTGAAAGACTAGCTGAAGAGACGTGGAGAGACGTGAAAGACGAGGTGAAGAGACGTGGAGAGCCGTGAAAGATGAGGTGGGGAGACGTGGAGAGACGAGGTGGAGAGGAGGTGGGGAGACGAGGTGGGGAGACGTGGTGGGGAGACAAGGTGGAGAGACGAGGTGGAGAGACGTGAAAGACGAGGTGGAGAGACGAGGTGGAGAGACGAGGTGGGGAGACGAGGTGGAGAGACTAGGTGGAGAGACGTGAAAGACGAGGTGGAGAGACGAGGTGAAGAGATGCTTTACCTTTCCCATGTTTCCTTTTAGATCTCCATATGTTTAATTAAAACCTCCTTTTATTTCTCCATATATTTAATTAAAACCTCCTTTTAGATCTCCATATATTTAATTAAAAACTCCTTTTAGATCTCCATATATTTAATTAAAACCTCCTTTTAGATCTCCATATATTTAATTAAAACCTCCTTTTAGATCTCCATATGTTTAATTAAAACCTCCTTTTAGATCTCCATATATTTAATTAAAACATCCTTTTAGATCTCCATATATTTAATTAAAACCTCCTTTTAGATCTCGATATATATATATAATTAAAACCTCCTTTTAGATCTCCATATATTTAATTAAAACCTCCTTTTAGATCTCCATATATTTAATTAAAACCTCCTTTTAGATTTCCATATATTTAATTAAAACCTCCTTTTCATTTTAAAATGCCTGTAATCTTCCATAACGTTTCCTTTTTCTTCTTCACTACATCGGTAAATAAAGAACAGAAGAGGATTATACGTGAAAATTGTTGGAAGGGAATTTCACCTCATGAGTGAAGAGAAAAAAATCAGCATTACATAGCTATTACCTTGCCCATCCATATGCATCTATAAAATAGCAACTGGCTAAATCTCATAGAAAGGATGCCTCTATTCTAAAGCGGTAACCATTTGACTGTCAACTGATGCCAGAGAGCAATCACGGAATGTCAGGCAGAGCAATCACGGAATGTCAGGCAGAGCAATCACGGAATGTCAGGCAGAGCAATCACGGAATGTCAGGCAGAGCAATCACGGAATGTCAGGCAGAGCAATCACGGAATGTCAGGCAGAGCAATCACGGAATGTCAGGCAGAGCAATCACGGAATGTCAGGCAGAGCAATCACGGAATGTCAGGCAGAGCAATCACGGAATGTCAGGCAGGAATGTCAGGCAGAGCAATCACGGAATGTCAGGCAGAGCAATCACGGAATGTCAGTTCTCTCCTTCTGTCATCATGTTCTCTCCTTCTGCAGTTCTCTCCTTCTGTTTACATTCATCATGTTCTCTCCTTCTGTCAGATTAAAAGATATTTTACTCTTCAGGCAGAGTAAATTGGTTTTGGATTAAGGGCGATTGATTGCCTTAGGTGTAGGCTACAGCAGGGGGCTCCGTCCCAAATGACACCCCTACTTCACCCAAAGGGTTCTGGTCGTAAGTCGTGCACCAAGTAGGGAATAAGGGTGCTATTTGGGACTCATGTCAAAGGAGTCTGTTTTGAAGCGCTGCGCTCCATTCCCGAACACACCACAAGTCATTTTAGCCCGAGCTTTTTCAAGAAAATGGAAGCCCGGATGGAATCGACATAATGTAGCAGTTACTGACACTATTCCTCGACTCACGGTTATCATTAAAGGCTTGGAGAAATATTATTCAAGGGTCGGTTCATCTGGCGGGTTTTGTAACACATGTGGTGTGTGTGTGTGTGTGTGTGTGTGTGTGTGTGTGTGTGTGTGTGTGTGTGTGTGTGTGTGTGTGTGTGTGTGTGTGTGTGTGTGTGTGTGTGTGTGTGTGTGTGTGTGTGTGTGTGTGTGCGCGTGCGTGTGCGTGAGTGCGTGTTTGTTCATGTGTGCGTGCGTATGTATGTGTACGTGTATGTGTGTGTGTGTGTGCGTGTGTGTGCTTGCGTGCGTGCGTGCGTGCGTGTGTGTGTGTGTGTGTGTGTTGTACTACAGACATCTAACAATAGAGAAGAGTTAAGTCATTAATGGAAGCTGTTGTAATGGTCAATTTCACTATTCGATCCAACCGTGTATCGTACGCAACCTTGACTTCAACAAAATAATCTCCTTTAGTTTATGTTTTTGTCCTGTCTAGAGTCTAGTGACTGCATGATACTACTTATTCTCCAACAGTAGATTGTTCTACTCATTTTCAATTAAGACTTTTTCTCTTCTGTTATACATTCATCATGTTCTCTCCTTCTGGCATCATGTTCTCTCCTTCTGTCATCATGTTCTCTCAATCTTTTATCATGATCTCTCAATCTGTCATCATGATCTCTCCTTCTGTCATCATGTTCTCTCCTTCTGTTATACATTCATCATGTTCTCTCCTTCTGTCATCATGTTCTCTGTCCTTCTGTCATCATGTTCTCTACTTCTGTTATACATTCATCATGTTCTCTGTCCTTCTGTCATCATGTTCTCTCCTTCTGTTATACATTCATCATGTTCTCTACTTCTGTTTTACATTCATCATGTTCTCTCCTTCTGTCATCATGTTCTCTGTCCTTCTGTCATCATGTTCTCTACTTCTGTTATACATTCATCATGTTCTCTGTCCTTCTGTCATCATGTTCTCTACTTCTGTTATACATTCATCATGTTCTCTCCTTCTGTCATCATGTTCTCTCCTTCTGTCATCATGTTCTCTCCTTCTGTTGTACATTCATCATGTTCTCTACTTCTGTTTTACATTCATCATGTTCTCTCCTTCTGTCATCATGTTCTCTCCTTCTGTTTTACATTCATCATGTTCTCTCCTTCCATTTCATGTTCTCTCTTCTGTCATCATGTTCTCTCCTTCATCATGTTCTCTCCTTCTGTCATCATGTTCTCTCCTTCTGTCATCATGTCATCATGTTCTCTCCTTCTGTTTTACATTCATCATGTTCTCTCCTTCTGTCATCATGTTCTCTCCTTCTGTTGTCATTCATCATGTTCTCTCCTTCTGTCATCATGTTCTCTTCTTCTGTCATCATGTTCTCTCCTTCTGTCATCATGTTCTCTCCTTCTGTCATCATGTTCTCTCCTTCTGTCTGTACATTCATCATGTTCTCTCCTTCTGTCATCATGTTTTCTCCTTCAATCATCATGTTCTCTCCTTCTGTCATCATGTTCTCTCCTTCTGTTATACATTCATCATGTTCTCTCCTTCTGTCATCATGTTCTCTCAATCTGTCATCATGTTCTCTCCTTCTGTCATCATGTTCTCTCCTTCTGTCATCATGTTCTCTCCTTCAATCATCATGTTCTCTCCTTCTGTCATCATGTTCTCTCCTTCTGTCATCATGTTCTCTCCTTCTGTCATCATGTTCTCTCCTTCTGTCATCATGTTCTCTCCTTCAATCATCATGTTCTCTCCTTCTGTCATCATGTTCTCTCCTTCTGTCATCATGTTCTCTCCTTCTGTTCTATAATTTTCATGTTCTCTCCTTCTGTTCTACATTCATCATGTTCTCTCATTAGCAATTCTTGTATTTTCTGTTCTGCAATTCCAAACAAAGTGGGATATCGTTATCTTGTCAAAGTATGTTTGTCCATAAAATTTCACAAGGAGACAAAGCTGGTAATTATACAGAGCTGTCTGTCTGTCTGTCTGTCTGTCTGTCTGTCTGTCTGTCTGTCTGTCTGTCTGTCTGTCTGTCTGTGTCTGTCTGTCTGTCTGTCTGTCTGTCTGTCTGTCTGTCTGTCTGTCTAAATCAGCAGAGCACACATGCAGTAAAGAATGAGTCCCAGATGGCACTCTATTCCCTATATAGGGCACTACTTTTAACCAGAATCCTATGGACCCTAGAACCCTATTCCTTATATAGCGCACTACTTTTGACCATGCCTTTAGAGGGACTAGGGTGCCATTTAGGACTCAGACATAATGTTAGATTAGACTTTTTGTTATCCGCTTGGGAAAAGGCAATACATTTTATCGTGTTGTTCGGATCAATAAACTCTGACAATTACATTTTAAATGCAGAAAGAGAATACATTTCAAGTACAATTTTCATGTCTACCCATCAACAAAAAAAAGGAACATTCTGTCCAAAAAAAAGAGTTGTTTTTCTGGATTCATCCTGAATAGTTTCTGTGTTGTAGCAACATGAGGTAAACAAGAACAATATTTATGTTATATAACTTTGTCTCGTTTTGTCCTAAAAGTGAACTTTAGTGATTTCAAATTCAACATATGCTTTCCAGATGTCTCGTCTGGTAAATCCTGTTATTGATCAATTACAAGTGTGAGTAAAGAGATGATAAAATCAGACGTGAGACGTGAGCTGATTATCAGAGATTGAAAAGCGTATATTTTACAAATGGGATTATAGTTCGGATGGAGAGCACAGGCGGCTGGTGGGACCTTAATTGGGGAGGACGGGCTCATAGCAATGGCTGGAGTGGAATAAATGGAATGGTATCAAACAGGGGCCTCCCGAGTGGCGCCGTACTCTAAGGCACTGCATTGCATTATGGGGTATTGTGTGTAAATTGCTGAGGATTTTAAAAAAAATCTCCACTAACTCTCATCGAGTAATAAGAAAGATGTTTTATATTACTAGGCAAGTCAGTTAAGAACAAATTCTTATTTTCAATGACAGCCTAGGAACAGTGGGTTAACTGCCTTGTTCAGGGGTAGAACAACAGATTTTTACCTGGTCAGCTCAGGGGTTTGAACTTGCAACCTATCTGTTACAAGTCCACCACTCTAACCACTAGGCTACCTTGCCGCCCTAATATTCTGTCAATATTTTTGGGCTGGCAAAAGCACATCTATGTCACGTTCTGACCTTAGATCCCTTGATTTGTCTTTGTTTTAGTATGGTCAGGGCGTGAGTTGGGTGGGTTTGTCTATGTTCCATTTTCTATGTTGTGTTTTTGCGTTTGGCCTGGTATGGTTCTCAATCAGAGGCAGGTGACATTAGTTGTCTCTGATTGAGAATCATACTTTGGTAGCCTTTTTCCACTTGTGTTTCATCACCAGACAGGACTGTTTCGTTTCGTTTTCATTCTCGTTGTTATTTTTGTATTAGTGTTCTGAGTTGAATATAAATATCGTCATGAACACGTACCACGCTGCGCTTTAGTCCGATCCTTGCTACTCCTCGTCAGAAGAAGAGGACGAGCGTTACAATCTAGTGGGCTCAATTCTGGACCGTTACTGAAGGTGATTCTATTAGACTTTATGGTCCGTTACTAAAGGTGTTTCTATTAGACTTTATGGTCCGTTACTAAAGGTGTTTCTATTAGACTTTATGGTCCGTTACTAAAGGTGATTCTATAAGACTTTATGGTCCGTTACTAAAGGTGTTTCTATTAGACTTTATGGTCCGTTACTAAAGGTGTTTCTATTAGACTTTATGGTCCGTTACTAAAGGTGATTCTCTATAGACTTTATGGTCCGTTACTAAAGGTGTTTCTATTAGACTTTATGGTCCGTTACTAAAGGTGATTCTATAAGACTTTATGGTCCGTTACTAAAGGTGATTCTATTAGACTTTATGGTCCGTTACTAAAGGTGATTCTATTAGACTTTATGGTCCGTTACTAAAGGTGATTCTATAAGACTTTATGGTCCGTTACTAAAGGTGATTCTATTAGACTTTATGGTCCGTTACTAAAGGTGTGATTCTACTAAAGGTGATTCTATTAGACTTTATGGTCCGTTACTAAAGGTGATTCTATAAGACTTTATGGTCCGTTACTAAAGGTGATTCTATAAGACTTTATGGTCCGTTACTAAAGGTGATTCTATCTTTATGGTCCGTTACTAAAGGTGATTTATGGTCTGTTACTAAAGGTGTTTCTATAAGACTTTATGGTCCGTTACTAAAGGTGATTCTATAAGACTTTATGGTCCATTACTAAAGGTGATTCTATTAGACTTTATGGTCCGTTACTAAAGGTGATTCTATAAGGCTTTATGGTCCGTTACTAAAGGTGATTCTATAAGACTTTATGGTCCGTTACTAAAGGTGATTCTATAAGACTTTATGGTCCGTTACTAAAGGTGATTCTATAAGACTTTATGGTCCGTTACTAAAGGTGATTCTATAAGACTTTATGGTCCGTTACTAAAGGTGATTCTATAAGACTTTATGGTCCGTTACTAAAGGTGATTCTATTAGACTTTATGGTCCGTTACTAAAGGTGATTCTATAAGACTTTATGGTCCGTTACTAAAGGTGATTCTATTAGACTTTATGGTCCGTTACTAAAGGTGATTCTATAAGACTTTATGGTCCGTTACTAAAGGTGATTCTATAAGACTTTATGGTCCGTTACTAAAGTGTGACTTTATTCTATAAGGTGATTCTTTATGGTCCGTTACTAAAGGTGATTCTATAAGACTTTATGGTCCGTTACTAAAGGTGATTCTATTAGACTTTATGGTCCGTTACTAAAGGTGTTTCTATAAGACTTTATGGTCCGTTACTAAAGGTGATTCTATAAGACTTTATGGTCCGTTACTAAAGGTGATTCTATAAGACTTTATGGTCCGTTACTAAAGGTGTTTCTATAAGACTTTATGGTCCGTTACTAAAGGTGATTCTATAAGACTTTATGGTCCGTTACTAAAGTGTGACTTTATTCGTTACTAAAGGTGTTTCTATAAGACTTTATGGTCCGTTACTAAAGGTGATTCTATTAGACTTTATGGTCCGTTACTAAAGGTGATTCTATAAGACTTTATGGTCCGTTACTAAAGGTGATTCTATAAGACTTTATGGTCCGTTACTAAAGGTGATTCTATAAGACTTTATGGTCCGTTACTAAAGGTGATTCTATAAGACTTTATGGTCCGTTACTAAAGGTGATTCTATAAGACTTTATGTGATTCTATAAGACTTTATGGTCCGTTACTAAAGGTGATTCTATAAGACTTTATGGTCCGTTACTAAAGGTGTTTCTATTAGACTTTATGGTCCGTTACTAAAGGTGTTTCTATTAGACTTTATGGTCCGTTACTAAAGGTGATTCTATTAGACTTTATGGTCCATTACTAAAGGTGATTCTATTAGACTTTATGGTCCGTTACTAAAGGTGATTCTATTAGACTTTATGGTCCGTTACTAAAGGTGATTCTATTAGACTTTATGGTCTGTTACTAAAGGTGATTCTATAAGACTTTATGGTCTGTTACTAAAGGTGATTCTATTAGACTTTATGGTCTGTTACTAAAGGTGATTCTATAAGACTTTATGGTCTGTTACTAAAGGTGATTCTATTAGACTTTACGGTCCATTACTAAAGGTGATTCTATAAGACTTTACTTTATAAAGGTGATTCTATAAGACTTTATGGTCCGTTACTAAAGGTGATTCTATAAGACTTTATGGTCTGTTACTAAAGGTGATTCTATAAGACTTTATGGTCCGTTACTAAAGGTGATTCTATAAGACTTTATGGTCCGTTACTAAAGGTGATTCTATTAGACTTTATGGTCCGTTACTAAAGGTGATTCTATTAGACTTTATGGTCCGTTACTAAAGGTGATTCTATTAGACTTTATGGTCCATTACTAAAGGTGATTCTATTAGACTTTATGGTCCGTTACTAAAGGTGATTCTATTAGACTTTATGGTACTAAAGGTGATTCTAGACTTTATGGTGTTTAAAGGTGATTCTATTAGACTTTATGGTCTGTTACTAAAGGTGATTCTATAAGACTTTATGGTCCGTTACTAAAGGTGATTCTCTATAGACTTTATGGTCCGTTACTAAAGGTGATTCTATAAGACTTTATGGTCCGTTACTAAAGGTGATTCTATAAGACTTTATGGTCCGTTACTAAAGGTGATTCTATAAGACTTTATGGTCCATTACTAAAGGTGATTCTATAAGACTTTATGGTCCGTTACTAAAGGTGATTCTATAAGACTTTATGGTCCGTTACTAAAGGTGATTCTATAAGACTTTATGGTCCGTTACTAAAGGTGATTCTATAAGACTTTATGGTCCGTTACTAAAGGTGATTCTATTAGACTTTATGGTCCGTTACTAAAGGTGATTCTATTAGACTTTATGGTCCGTTACTAAAGGTGATTCTATAAGACTTTATGGTCTGTTACTAAAGGTGATTCTATAAGACTTTATGGTCCGTTACTAAAGGTGATTCTATTAGACTTTATGGTCCGTTACTAAAGGTGATTCTATAAGACTTTATGGTCCGTTACTAAAGGTGATTCTCTATAGACTTTATGGTCCGTTACTAAAGGTGATTCTATAAGACTTTATGGTCTGTTACTAAAGGTGATTCTAGACTTTAGTTACTTCTATAGACTTTATGGGTTACTAAAGGTGATTTCAATGTCTGTCTAAATGGTGATTCTATTCCATTTATAGGTCCCTAAAGGTGATTCTTTGGTAGAAGTAAAGTGATTCTATTAGACGAATGGGGTGCAAATTGTGATTCAATTTATAGGTCCCTCAGAAAGCTGTAAGTCTCTTCCTTAGTTCCAGCTCTGCTTCCTCTCTCTGCCAAAAGACTCAATTGGTCTGGCGGCGGAAGAGAAGAGGAAAATAAATTGTCATGACGCCTCCCTGACCCCCACACACACACACACACACACTTGAAGGTCACCTACCTGCAGCAATTACTGAGTGGCCCCTGGTCTTTGGCCTTATTCCCCAGAGGGGGTTACTAGTAGGGAGCTGGGGAGCTGGGGGCTATACTTTATGGTCCGTTACTAAAGGTGAGCTGGAGGCTGGCTAAGATGAAGGAAGATACACTATGGCTGAACACACAATGGCTGGCTGGCTGGGAGGCTGAAAACACAATGGCTGGGAGGCTGAAAACACAATGGCTGGCTGAGGCTAACACAATGACTGGGAGGCTGAAAACATCATGGCTGGCTGGGAGGCTGAAAACACAATGACTGGCTGGGAGGCTGAAACACAATGATGGCTGGGAGGCTGAAACACAATGACTGGCTGGGAGGCTGAAAACACATGACTCATGAACACACAATGGCTGGCTGGGAGCTGAAAACACAATGGCTGGGAGGCTGAAAACACAATGGCTGGCTGAGAGACTGGGAGGCTGAAACACACTGGCTGGGAGGCTGGCTGGCTGGCTGGGAGGCTGAAAACACAATGGCTGGCTGGGAGGCTGAAAACACAATGGCTGGCTGGGAGGCTGAAAACACAATGACTGGCTGGGAGGCTGAAAACACAATGACTGGCTGGGAGGCTGAAAACACAATGGCTGGGAGGCTGAAAACACAATGACTGGCTGGGAGGCTGAAAACACAATGGCTTGGCTGAACACACAAGCTGGCTGGGAGGCTGAAAACACAATGGCTGGCTGAGAGACTGGGAGGCTGAAAACACAATGGCTGGCTGGGAGGCTGAAAAACAATGACTGGCTGGGAGGCTGAAAACACAATGGCTGGCTGGGAGGCTGAAAACATCAATGACTGGCTGGGAGGCTGAACACACAATGACTGGCTGGGAGGCTGAAAACACAATGGACTGGCTGGGAGGCTGAAAACACAATGGCTGGCTGGGAGGCTGAAAACACAATGACTGGCTGGGAGGCTGAACACACAATGGCTGGCTGGGAGGCTGAACACACAATGGAACACACAATGACTGGCTGGGAGGCTGAAAACACAATGACTGGCTGGGAGGCTGAAAACACAATGGTTGGCTGAGAGACTGGGAGGCTGAAAACACAATGGCTGAGACTGGGAGGCTGAAAACACAATGGCTGGCTGGGAGGCTGAAAACACAATGGTTGGCTGGGAGGCTGAACACACAATGACTGGCTGGGAGGCTGAAAACACAATGACTGGCTGGGAGGCTGAACACACAATGACTGGCTGGGAGGCTGAAAACACAATGGCTGGCTGGGAGGCGAACACACAATGGGCTGGGAGGCTGAAAACACAATGGCTGGCTGAGAGACTGGGAGGCTGAAAACACAATGGCTGGCTGGGAGAAAACACAATGACTGGCTGGGAGGCTGAAAACACAATGACTGGCTGGCTGAACACACAATGAGGCTGGGAGGCTGAAAACACAATGGCTGGCTGAGAGACTGGGAGGCTGAAAACACAATGGCTGGCTGAAAACACAATGACTGGCTGGGAGGCTGAAAACACAATGACTGGCTGGGAGGCTGAAAACACAATGGCTGGCTGGGAGGCTGAACACACAATGGCTGGCTGGGAGGCTGAAAACACAATGGCTGGCTGGGAGGCTGAAAACACAATGACTGGCTGGGAGGCTGAAAACACAATGGCTGGCTGGGAGGCTGAAAACACAATGACTGGCTGGGAGGCTGAAAACACAATGACTGGCTGGGAGGCTGAAAACACAATGACTGGCTGGGAGGCTGAAAACACAATGGCTGGCTGGGAGACTGGAAAACACAATGACTGGCTGGGAAAACACAATGGCTGGCTGGGAGGATGACTGGCTGGGAGGCTGAAAACACAATGACTGGCTGGCTGAACACACAATGACTGGCTGGGAGGCTGAAAACACAATGGCTGGCTAAGGCTGAAAACACAATGACTGGGAGGCTGAAAACACAATGGCTGGCTGAGAGACTGGGAGGCTGAAAACACAATGGCTGGCTGAGACTGAAAACACAATGACTGGCTGGGAGGACTGGCTGGGAAAACACAATGGCTGGGAGGCTGACACAATGACTGGGAGGCTGAAAACACAATGGCTGGCTGGGAGACTGGGAGGCTGAAAACACAATGGCTGGCTGGGAGAGCTGGGAGGCTGAAAACACAATGGCTGGCTGGGAGGCTGAAAACACAATGGCTGGCTGGGAGGCTGAAAACACAATGAAAACACAATGACTGGCTGGGAGGCTGAAAACACAATGACTGGCTGGGAGGCTGAAAACACAATGGCTGGCTGGGAGGCTGAAAACACAATGACTGGCTGACTGGGAGGCTGAAAACACATGGCATGGCTGGCTAAGAGACTGGGAGGCTGAAAACACAATGACTGGGAGGCTGAAAACACAATGGCTGGCTAAGAGACTGGGAGGCTAAAAACACAATGGCTGGCTGACTGGGAGGCTGAAAACACAATGACTGGCTGGGAGGCTGGGAGGCTGAAAACACAATGACTGGCTGGGAGGCTGAAAACACAATGACTGGCTGGGAGGCTGAAAACACAATGACTGGCTGGGAGGCTGAAAACACAATGGCTGGCTGGGAGGCTGAAAACACAATGACTGGCTGGGAGACTGGGAGGCTGAAAACACAATGGCTGAGACTGGGAGGCTGAAAACACAATGGCTGGCTGGGAGGCTGAAAACACAATGACTGGCTGGGGCTGAAAACACAATGACTGGGAGGCTGAAAACACAATGGCTGGCTGAGAGACTGGGAGGCTGAAAACACAAACTGGCTGGCTGGCTGAGAGACTGGGAGGCTGAAAACACAATGGCTGGCTGAGGACTGGGAGGCTGAAAACACAATGGCTGGCTGGGAGAGATGACTGGGAGGCTGAAAACACAATGGCTGGCTAAGAGACTGGGAGGCTGAAAACACAATGGCTGGCTGGACTGGGAGGCTGAAAACACAATGGCTGGCTGAGAGACTGGGAGGCTGAAAACACAATGGCTGGAAAACACAATAAGAGACTGGGAGGCTGAAAACATAATGACTGGGAGGCTGAAAACACAATGGCTGGCTGGGAGGCTGAAAACACAATGGCTGGCTGGGAGGCTGAAAACACAATGGCTGGCTAAGAGACTGGGAGGCTGAAAACACAAGACTGGGCTGAAAACACAATGGCTGGCTGGACTGGGAGGCTGAAAACACAATGGCTGGCTAAGAGACTGGGAGGCTGAAAACACAATGGCTGGCTGACTGGGAGGCTGAAAACACAATGGCTGGCTAAGAGACTGGGAGGCTGAAAACACAATGGCTGGCTGACTGGGAGGCTGACTGGGAGGCTGAAAACACAATGGCTGGCTAAGAGACTGGGAGGCTGAAAAAGGCTGAAAACACAATGGCTGGCTAAGAGACTGGGAGGCTGAAAACACAATGGCTGGCTGGCTGAAAACACAATGACTGGGAGGCTGAAAACACAATGGCTGGCTGGGAGGCTGAAAACACAATGGCTGGCTGGGAGGCTGAAAAACACAATGACTGGCTGGGAGGCTGAAAACACAATGACTGGCTGAGAGACTGGCTGACTGGCTGGGAGGCTGAAAACACAATGGCTGGCTGGGAGGCTGAAAACACAATGGCTGGCTGGGAGGCTGAAAACACAATGGCTGGCTGAGAGACTGGGAGGCTGAAAACAATGACTGACTGGGAGGCTGAACACACAATGACTGGCTGGGAGGCTGAAAACACAATGACTGGCTGGGAGGCTGAACACACAATGGCTGGCTGGGAGGCTGAAAACATCATGGCTGGCTAAGAGACTGGGAGGCTAAAAACACAATGGCTGGCTGGGAGGCTGAAAACACAATGACTGGGAGGACTGAAAACACAATGGCTGGCTGAGACTGGGAGGCTGAAAACACAATGGCTGGCTGGGAGGCTGAAAACACAGAGACTGGGAGGCTGAAAACACAATGGCTGGCTGAGAGACTGGGAGGCTGAAAAACACAATGGCTGGCTGAGAGACTGGGAGGCTGAAAACACAATGACTGGGAGAGACTGGGAAAACACAATGGCTGGCTGAGAGACTGGGAGGCTGAAAACATAATGGCTGGCTGAGAAAGAGACTGGGAGGCTGAAAACACAATGGCTGGCTGAGAGACTGGGAGGCTGAAAACACAATGGCTGGCTAAGAGACTGGGAGGCTGAAAACACAATGACTGGCTGAGAGACTGGGAGGCTGAAAACACAATGGCTGGCTGAGAGACTGGGAGGCTGAAAACACAATGGCTGGCTGAGAGACTGGGAGGCTGAAAACACAATGACTGGGAGGCTGAAAACATAATGGCTGGCTAAGAGACTGGGAGGCTGAAAACATAATGACTGGGAGGCTGAAAACACAATGGCTGGCTAAGAGACTGGGAGGCTAAAAACACAATGGCTGGCTAAGAGACTGGGAGGCTGAAAACACAATGGACTGGGAGGCTGAAAACACAATGGCTGGCTGAGAGACTGGGAGGCTGAAAACACAATGGCTGGCTAAGAGACTGGGAGGCTGAAAACACAATGACTGGGAGGCTGAAAACATAATGGCTGGCTAAGAGACTGGGAGGCTAAAAACACAATGGCTGCTAAAGAGAACATGGGAGGCTGAAAACACAATGGCTGGCTTTAAATGTCAGAACATCTCAGTGGAGAAGAAAGAGCTGCTTTAAAAATGTGTTTTGGCTGCAATCCCGCTAACATGATCGATATGACAACAAGCAGTGAAAATAGAGGGCGCCAAATTCAAACCAAAGAAATCTCATAATTACAATAACTAAAACATACATGTGTCTAATATCATTTTAATGTTCATCTTGTTGTTAATTCCACCAAAGTGTCCGATTTCAAATAGGCTTTTCAGCAAAAGCACTACAAACAATTATGTTAGGTCTCCACCAAACCACAATAAGCACAGCCATTTTCCAGTGAAATATAGCATTCACAAAAAGCATAAATAAAGATAAAATGAATCACTTACCTTGAATTATCTTCATCAGATGACACTCATAGGACTTCATGTTACACAATACATGCATGTTTTGTTTGATAAAGTTCAGATTTATATAATAAAATCTGAGTTTACATTGGCTTATTAGATTCACTAGTTCCAAAAACATCAAGTGATTTTGCATAGCCACATCGTTTCAACAGAAATACTCATCATAAATGTAGATGATAATACAAGTTATACACATGGAATTATAGATATACCTCTCCTTAATGCAACCGCTGTGTCAGAGTTTACAAAAAGTTTATGGAAAAAGCAACCCATGCAATAATCTGAGACGGAGCTCAAAACAGTAGCCAAATTAGCCTCCATGTTGGAGTCAACACAAACCAGAAAATACATGATAAATGTTTCCTTACCTTTGAAGAACTTCATCAGAATGCAGTCCTAGGAATCCCAGGTCCACAATAAATACATGATGTGTTCAAAAATGTCCATTATATATGTCCAATTAACTACTTGGGTTAGCGTGTTTGGTAAACAATTCCAAAGTCACAAAGCGCGTCCACTATAACGTGACGAAATGTCCAAAAGTTCCGTAACAGTCAGTAGAAACATGTCAAACGATGTACTGAATCAATCTTTAGAATGTTGTTGACATATATATTGAATAACGTTCCAACCGGAGAATTAGAATGACTTCAGATGAGCGATGGAACGCAGGTCCTTTCCCTGTGAACGCGCATAGTGAAAGCATGGTCAACTCGTGGCAGAGGTGACTATTTCCTGTCTCATTCGACCCCCCCTTCACATTAGAGTCATCAGACAAAGTTCTATTGACTGCTGACATCTAGTGGAAGGTGTAGGAAGTGAAAACTCATCCATATCTCTCTGTAATTTCAATGAGAGCTTGGTTGAAAATCTGCCACCCCCAGAAAAAATACAAACAGGAAGTGGAATTTCTCTGGTTTTTGCCAGCAATATGAGTTCTGTTATACTCAAATACATAATTCAAACAGTTTTAGAAACTTCAGAGTGTTTTCTATCCAATAAAATAATATGCATATATTAGCAACTGAGACTGAGGAGCTGGCTGTTTACAATGGGCACCTTTTCATTCAAGTTACTCAATACTGTACAATACAATACAATACAATACAATACTGTACAATACAATACAATACAATACTGTACAATACAATACAATACAATACAATACTGTACAATACAATACAATACAATACTGTACATACAATACAATACAATACAATACAATACAATACAATACAATACAATACTGTACAATACAATACTGTACAATACAATACAATACTGTACAATACAATACAATACTGTACAATACAATACAATACTGTACAATACAATACAATACAATACAATACTGTACAATACAATACAATACAATACAATACAATACTGTACAATACAATACAATACTGTACAATACAATACAATACAATACTGTACAATACAATACTGTACAATACAATACAATACAATACAATACAATACTGTACAATACAATACAATACTGTACAATACAATACAATACTGTACAATACAATACAATACAATACTGTACAATACAATACAATACAATACTGTACAATACAATACAATACAATACAATACAATACAATACAATATGTACAATACAATACAATACAATACAATACATTATACAATACAATACAATACAAGACAGTAATGGAGGAATGGTGGGACTCAGTAGCAGCTCCAGTAATGGAGGAGATGGTGGGACTCATTAGCAGCTCCATGGAGGAGATGGTGGGAAAGTAGTAATGGAGGAGATACCTGCTCTGAGACAGTAATGGGAGTGAAAGGAGACTCTTAGTGGCAGACTCTGAGATCTGCAGTAATGGAGGAGATGGTGGGACTCAGTAGCAGCTCTGAGACAGTAATGGAGGAGATGGTGGGACTCATTAGCAGCTCTGAGACAGTAATGGAGGAGATGGTGGGACTCATTAGCAGCTCTGAGACAGTAATGGAGGAGATGGTGGGACTCATTAGCAGCTCTGAGGCAGTAATGGAGGAGATGGTGGGACTCATTAGCAGCTCTGAGACAGTAATGGAGGAGATGGTGGGATTCATTAGCAGCTCTGAGACAGTAATGGAGGAGATGGTGGGCTCATTAGCAGCTCTGAGACAGTAATGGAGGAGATGGTGGGATTCATTAGCAGCTCTGAGACAGTAATGGAGGAGATGGTGGGATTCAGTAGCAGCTCTGAGACAGTAATGGAGGAGATGGTGGGCTCATTAGCAGCTCTGAGACAGTAATGGAGGAGATGGTGGGACTCATTAGCAGCTCTGAGACAGTAATGGAGGAGATGATGGGACTCATTAGCAGCTCTGAGACAGTAATGGAGGAGATGGTGGGACTCAGCAGCTCTGAGACAGTAATGGAGGAGATGATGGGATTCAGTAGCAGCTCTGAGACAGTAATGGAGGAGATGGTGGGACTCATTAGCAGCTCTGAGACAGTAATGGAGGAGATGGTGGGACTCATTAGCAGCTCTGAGACAGTAATGGAGGAGATGGTGGGACACAGTAGCAGCTCTGAGACAGTAATGGAGGAGATGGTGGGATTCATTAGCAGCTCTGAGACAGTAATGGAGGAGATGGTGGGACTCATTAGCAGCTCTGAGACAGTAATGGAGGAGATGGTGGGACTCATTAGCAGCTCTGAGGCAGTAATGGAGGAGAAGGTGGGACTCATTAGCAGCTCTGAGACAGTAATGGAGATGGTGGGACTCATTAGCAGCTCTGAGACAGTAATGGAGGAGATGGTGGGACTCATTAGCAGCTCTGAGACAGTAATGGAGGAGATGGTGGGACTCAGCAGCTCTGAGACAGTAATGGAGGAGATGGTGGGACTCATTAGCAGCTCTGAGACAGTAATGGAGGAGATGGTGGGACTCATTAGCAGCTCTGAGACAGTAATGGAGATGGTGGGACTCAACAGCTCTGAGACAGTAATGGAGGAGATGGTGGGACTCATTAGCAGCTCTGAGACAGTAATGGAGGAGATGGTGGGACTCATTAGCAGCTCTGAGACAGTAATGGAGGAGATGGTGGACTCATTAGCAGCTCTGAGACAGTAATGGAGGAGATGGTGGGACTCATTAGCAGCTCTGAGGCAGTAATGGAGGAGATGGTGGGACTCATTAGCAGCTCTGAGACAGTAATGGAGGAGATGGTGGGACTCATTAGCAGCTCTGAGACAGTAATGGAGGAGATGGTGGGGACACATTAGCAGCTCTGAGACAGTAATGGAGGAGATGGTGCTCATAGTAGCTCTGAGACAGTAATGGAGGAGATGGTTCATTAGCAGCTCTGAGACAGTAATGGAGGAGATGGTGGGACTCATTAGCAGCTCTGAGACAGTAATGGAGGAGATGGTGGGACTCATTAGCAGTTCTGAGACAGTAATGGAGGAGATGGTGAACCACTCACAGTAATAGCAGCTCTAGAGCTCTGAGACAGTAATGGAGATGGGACTGGTCTGGACTCATTAGCAGCTCTGAGGCAGTAATGGAGGAGATGGTGGGACTCATTAGCAGCTCTGAGACAGTAATGGAGATGGTGGGACTCATTAGCAGCTCTGAGACAGTAATGGAGGAGATGGTGGGACTCATTAGCAGCTCTGAGACAGTAATGGAGGAGATGGTGGGACTCAGCAGCTCTGAGACAGTAATGGAGGAGATGGTGGAGCTCTGACTGGAATGGTTAGCAGCTCTGAGACAGTAATGGAGGAGATGGTGGGACTCATTAGCAGCTCTGAGACAGTAATGGAGGAGATGGTGGGACTCAGCAGCTCTGAGACAGTAATGGAGGAGATGGTGGGACTCATTAGCAGCTCTGAGACAGTAATGGAGGAGATGGTGGGACTCATTAGCAGCTCTGAGACAGTAATGGAGATGGTGGGACTCAGCAGCTCTGAGACAGTAATGGAGGAGATGGTGGGACTGAACCATTAGCAGCTCAGAGACAGTAATGGAGGAGATGGTGGGACTCATTAGCAGCTCTGAGACAGTAATGGAGGAGATGGTGGGACAACATTAGCAGCTCTGAGACAGTAATGGAGGAGATGGTGGGACCCATTAGCAGCTCTGAGGCAGTAATGGAGGAGATGGTGGGACCATTAGCAGCTCTGAGACAGTAATGGAGGAGATGGAGGGACTCAGTAGCAGCTCTGAGACAGTAATGGAGGAGATGGTGGGACTCATTAGCAGCTCTGAGACAGTAATGGAGGAGATGGTGGGACTCATTAGCAGCTCTGAGACAGTAATGGAGATGGTGGGACTCAGCAGCTCTGAGACAGTAATGGAGGAGATGGTGGGACTCAGTAGTAGTCCGCTCTGAGAAGTAATGGAGGAGATATAACTGGGACTCATTAGCAGCTCTGAGGCAGTAATGGAGGAGATGGTGGGACTCATTAGCAGCTCTGAGGCAGTAATGGAGGAGATGGTGGGACTCATTAGCAGCTCTGACGTCAGTTTAATGGAGGAGATGCTGGGACTCAATTAGTCAGCTCTGAGACAGTAATGGAGGAGCTGGTGGGACCAGCAGCTCTGAGGCAGTAATGGAGGAGATGATGGGGATCATTAGCAGCTCTGAGGCCAATGAATCCTACATCTAGAAAACAAAACATAGACTGGACTTACAGACACATGCAGACTAACAGAGGGATGAAGACACTGTAATGGAGCCATCGCTGACCTGTTTACTGACAACTACACAACACTGTCTGTTTGCAAGATGTACACCCACTATGAACCACCCACTATGTACACCCACTATGTACACCCACTATGTACACCCACTATGTTTACACCACTATGAACACTCACTATGCACACCCACTATGTACACCTACTATGTACACCCACTATGTACACCCACTATGTACACCCACTATGTACATCACTATGAACACCCACTATGTACACCTACTATGCACACCCATATACTGTACACCCACTATGTACACGTTTATGAACACCTACTATGAACACCCACTATGTTTACACCCACTATGTACACCTACTATGAACCACCCAACATATGTACACCCACTATTACACCCACTATGTACACCCACTATGAACCACCCACTATGTACACCCACTATGTACACTCACTAACCACACCCATATGTTTACACCCACTATGCACACCCACTATGTACACCCAACTATGTCACGTTTATGTACACCCACTATGCACACCCACTGGATGAACACCCACTATGTACACCTACTATGCACACCCACTATGCACACCCACTATGTACACCCACTATGAACACCCACTATGAACACCCACTATGTTTACACCTACTATGCACACCCACTATGCACACCCACTATGTACGTTTAGAGAAGAAGAAGAACTGGACCCACTATGTACACCCACTATGTACACCCACTATGTACACCCACTAATGTACACCCACTATGTACACCTACTATGCACAAGACTATGTACACCCACTATGTACACCCGTTTATGCACACCCACTATGATACACCCTCTATGCACACCCACTATGTACACCCACTATGAACACCCACTATGAACACCCAACATGTACACCCCTGTACTACACTGTATTATACTGTATATATTCAAAACTGTCAGTTTAGAGAATAGAAGATATTACCCTGGTACTTACCACTGTACATATCTGTTTATATTCATCATGGCAGCTTATATATAGATATATCCCTGTGAAATCTATAAAGAAGAATTGTTTAAATTGCTGAACCACCCAACAAGCTTCAACAGTCGAGTGAAGATACGATGCCATTCTGAGTCCTCCTCCAACAAGACAGACAGTCAGGCTCACTGTGTGTGGCAGGTCTTTGATTGTGATAGAATACAGACACTGGAAGACATTGATTCACCCAACATGGTCCGTTTAGAGAAGAAGAAGAAATTAATGAACTGAACCACCCAACATAGTCCGTTTAGAAGAAGAAGAAATTAATTAACTGAACCAAACAACATGGTCCGTTTAGAGAAGAAGAAGATATAACTGGACTGAACCACCCAACATGGTCCGTTTAGAGAAGAAGATATAGACTGGACTGAACCACCCAACATAGTCCGTTTAGAGAAGAAGGAAATTTAGACTGAAAGAGTCTGTTTAGACAAGAAGATATATCTGGACTGAACCACCCAACATAGTCCATTTAGACTGTTGGAAGGAGTATAACCCAACTGAACCACCCAACATAGTCCGTTTTAGAAAATAAGAATTTGTTCTTAACTGACTGAACCACACAACATAGTCCGTTTAGAGAAGAAGAAGAAGAAATAAAACCACCCAACATAGTCCGTTTAGAGAAGAAGAAGAAGATATATCTGGACTGAACCACCCAACATAGTCCGTTTAGAGAAGAAGAAGAAGATATAACTGGGCTGAACCACCCAACATAGTCCGTTTAGAGAAGAAGAAGAAGATATAACTGGACTGAACCACCCAACATAGTCCGTTTAGAGAAGAAGAAGATATAACTGGACTGAACCACCCAACATAGTCCATTTAGAGAAGAAGAAGAAGATATAACTGGACTGAACCACCCAACATAGTCCGTTTAGAAGAAGAAGAAGATATAACTGGACTGAACCACCCAACATAGTCCGTTTAGAGAAGAAGAAGAAGATATATCTGGACTGAACCACCCAACATAGTCCGTTTAGAGAAGAAGATATATCTGGGCTGAACCACCACCCATCATAGATACTTTAGAGAAGAAGATATAACTGGCTGAACCACCCAACATAGTCCATTTAGAAGAAGAAGATATAACTGGACTGAACCACCCAACATAGTCCTTTCTCAGAAGTGATATATCTGGTTGAAGCATGGACATAGTCCATTTAGAGAAGAAGATATATCTGGGCCAAACGGCACCATAGTCCCTAGAGAAGAAGAAGAAGATATAACTGGCTGAACCACCCAACATAGTCCGTTTAGAAAAGAAGAAGAAGATATCACTTGGCTGAACCACCCATAACATGGCTCCATTTAGAGAAGAAGAAGAAAAGACTGGACTGAACCACCCCATCGTTTAGAGAAGAAAGAAGAAGTCTGAACCACCAACATAGTCTAGAGAAGAAGTCCTCCTCTCTGGGCTGAACCACCCAACATGGTCCATTTCTCTCTGAAAGAAGATATAACTGGACTGAACCACCCAACATTCCGTTTAGAGAAGAAGAAGAAATATCTGGGCTGAACCACCCAACATAGTCCGTTTGAAGAAGATATAACTGGGCTGAACCACCACCATTCCCTTTCTCTGAAGAAGAAATATCTGGACTGAACCACCCCATAGTCACTTTAGAGAAGAATAAGAATCTCTGGGCTCTGATTGGCATTATAAAAGAAGCACCACCCAACTAGTCCCTCTCTAAGCACCACCCCTTCCTCTCCTCTCTGTCCTCCTCTCTGGGCTGAACCACCACCCCTTCCCTCTCCTCATCTGTCCTCCTCTCTGGGCTCCAAGAAACCACCTTACCATCTCCCTCAGTGCTGTCCTCAGAGTCTTTGGGCTCTAGCACCACTCCCCCTTCCTCTTATCTAGCCTCTCTGACTGGGCTTCATTCCAAACCACCCATCCCTCTCCTCTCTGTCTTGGTCTCTGGGCTAAAAGGGAAAGCACCACCCCCCCTAGGAGTGGCTCCTCTAAAGGCTCTAAGCACCACCCCTTCCCTCTCCTCTCTGTCCTCCTCTCTGGGCTCCAACCACCACCCCTTCCCTCTCCTCTCTGGGCTCCTCTCTGGGCTCCAACCACCACCCCTTCCCTCTCCTCTCTGTCCTCCTCTCTGGGCTCCAAGCACCACCCTTCCCTCTCTCTCTCTGTCCTCCTCTCTGGGCTCCAAGCACCACCCCTTCCCTCTCCTCTCTGTCCTCCTCTCTGGGCTCTAAGCACCACCCCTTCCCTCTCCTCTCTGTCCTCCTCTCTGGGCTCCAAGCACCACCCCTTCCCTCTCCTCTCTGTCCTCCTCTCTGGGCTCTAAGCACCACCCCTTCCCTCTCCTCTCTGTCCTCCTCTCTGGGCTCCAAGCACCACCCCTTCCCTCTCCTCTCTGTCCTCCTCTCTGGGCTCAAGCACCACCCCTTCCCTCTCCTCTCTGTCCTCCTCTCTGGGCTCTAAGCACCACCCCTTCACTCTCCTCTCTGTCCTCCTCTCTGGGCTCCAAGCACCACCCCTTCCCTCTCCTCTCTGGGCTCCAAGCACCACCCCTTCCCTCTCCTCTCTGTCCTCCTCTCTGGGCTCTAAGCACCACCCCTTCCCTCTCCTCTCTGTCCTCATTTCCTTTTCCAGTTCCTAAAAGTTGCCATCAGAGGAATTATTAAAGATAAAAGACAAAAAGATCCTCCCCTGACAGACATTATCAACCTTTTATCAAAATCACAAACTTAGAGGGTTTTTTTCTCCCTTTCTCCTCCCTTCTCTTCATCTGTGCCTCTCTCTCTCTCTGTCTCTCTCTCTCTCTCTCTCTCTCTCTCTCTCTCTCTCTCACACACTCTCTCTCTCTCTCTCTCTCTCTCTCTCACTCTCTGTCTCTATCCCTGGTTCTTTCCCAGGATATTTCAGCAGAGGAGAGAGAGGAAAGAAATAAGAGCGAGCTCTGTCAATGGGAGTGAGTGAACTACTAAGCCTGGCTTCACTACAAAGGTTAGTACATCTAACTGTCAATACTGTCAGAGGACTCTGAGTCTAGCGAGTGGATGGGAGGATGAGGAAAGGAGGGAGGAGGTGGAGGTTAGATGGTGGTGGCGTCAGGGGTGTGGAGGGAAGGTAGGAGGGGTTCGCTTTGAGAGAAAGAGCTACTTTGATATTTGGGAGAATGTTAGAAGGGTGAATGTGGAGAAACGAAACAGGGAGATTGGGGATCTAATTACCGGCGCCATAATTGGGGGCTGGGGAATAGGTTACCATCCTCTCAACCCGCTCTGCAGATCAATTATGTTAAGAGAACATCTGTAAGTAGAGCTTAATGAGGTCTATTACAGCAACATGTGATGCCTGGCTGCAGCCTTCCCTGACGGTGCTGCCTGTCAGCTTCTTGGAGGAGGAGAGGAGGGAGCTGTGAGGACTGTGTTGCTAACTAGGGACCAGCGAGAGGCGGGAAGAGAGGAGGCACGAGCTGCTTCAATAAGAGCTGGTAGACACGCGCGCCGGATCACGTCTCCTGTTTTTCAAAACTACCAGGGAAGGAAGGAAAGGAAGAGAGAGGGAAGAAATTACCAGGAAAGGAAGAGAGAGGGAGGAAACTACCAGGGGAGGAAGGAAAGGAAGAGAGAGGGAGGAAACTATCAGGGGAGGAAGGAAAGGAAAAGAGAGGGAAGAAATTACCAGGAAAGGAAGGAAAGGAAGAGAGAGGGAGGAAACTATCAGGGGAGGAAGGAAGAGAGAGGGAGGAAACTACCAGGGGAGGAAGGAAAGGAAGAGAGAGGGAGGAAACTATCAGGGAGGAAGGAAAGGAAGAGAGAGGGAGGAAACTATCAGGGGAGGAAGGAAAGGAAGAGGAGGAGGAAACTACCAGGGGAGGAAGGAAAGGAAGAGAGAGGGAGGAAACTATCAGGGGAGGAAGGAAAGGAAGAGAGAGGGAAGAAATTATCAGGGGAAAGGAAGAGAGAGAGAAGAAACTACCAGGGGGAGGGAAGGAAGAGAGAGGGAGGAATAGAGAGGGAGAACCAGGGGAGGAGACAGAGAGAGTGAGACCAGGGGAAGACGACAGAGAGAGAGGGAGACTATCAGGGGGGGAGGACGACAGAGAGAGAGAAAGACCAGGGAGGACGACAGAGAGGGAATAGAGAGAGAGAGAGAGAGACCAGGGAGGACGACAGAGAGAGAGAGACCAGGGAGGACGACAGAGAGAGAGAGACCAGGGAGGACGACAGAGAGAGAGAGAGACCAAGGAGGACGACAGAGATAGGGGGAGAGAGAGCGGGAGGGAGTTGAGTTGAGACAGGTGGTGCTTTTTCATCCAAGCCTGTGAAAAGAGGGGCGGCTATTGGCTACAATTGTGCCAACAACTTGCAGCATCAAGGACAACTTTTTCCCTTGTAGGCTACAGTGTTTTTTTTTGCGCTACTTCTTACTCACGCACTCAGCCTTTTAACAGAACAGGCTAAGTATAAAGGACTATACAAATAGTGAACACGTTTGTTTTCAATGTAACACTCAACAGAAAACAGGCAAGAGATTAAACTGCCAACCTTCGACTGGTAATATTTTTTTTTACGCATGAGCATCCCTCTGAAAGAAGGTAGGTGGTTTCTGTTGTTGTGTGGTGGGGGTGTGGTGACGCTGTTGGGTTGGGGGGGGGCAGTAGTCACTGCTGCATGTCCGAGATTTATACAGCAGGTGGAGATGGTTGGAGTTAAGGCTTAAGTTAATGCCGTCGCTGGAAATCAATGGGTTTGTAGGATATTAACAGGACAGTTAAGCTGATGGTAAGAGCACCGGGGAAAAATATCGTTTTACTTTAATCCTCCCGGTGAAAAGATTTCCTCTCCGTAGCGCGGTAATCGTGCTCCTCATTCAGTCCCGGCAGAAAGAGCATCTGTATCCCAGGCTGCTGTAACGCTTCCCGGTTGGACGGGTGGGCTTTCGTGCCTCTCTGCTGCCGCCGTTATATTTCACCACTGGAGGGTGTGTGTGTGTGTGTGTGTGTGTGTGTGTGTGTGTGTGTGTGTGTGTGTGTGTGTGTGTGTGTGTGTGTGTGTGTGAGGGTGTGCGATAGAGTGAGAGTGTGTGTGTGTGTGTAAGAGAGAGAGATAGAGAGAGAGAGAGAGAGAGAGACGGGTTTGTGGAGGCTAGGAAATAACACGCATGTTATTCGAGTCGATGATGTCCGTTTTGTAAAGATGTGTGTCTCGGCAGAGAGATTTGGCGCGACACCGTTTTCCACCGGATTAGGGGCTACTTTCCCCACATAACCCCCTGTCATCCCATAACAATGTAACGTCTGTCAAGATCTCTTCTTTGTATATGTGATGCCATTTTGTCTCTCATCATATTCCTTGATATTCTGAGCGAATAATTGACGTGATTATGCAGCGGATGAAGGAGGGGAGGTGGGGACGTGTAAAGGCTACAATGAGAGCAATAGGTGGTTGTGTTCTGTCTTCATCTCTGTCTCTCTTTCTCTCTCCGTATCTCTCAATATTTCTCTCTCTCTCACTCACTCTCCATCTATCTCCCTCTCCACCTCTCTCTTTCTCTCTCCATCTCTCTCTCTCTTCTCTCTCTCCACCCTCTCTCTCTTTCTCTCTCCACCTCTCTCTTTCTCTCTCCATCTCTCTCTCTTTCTCTCCATCTCTCTCTCTCTTCTCTCCATTGGTCTCTCTCTTTCTCTCTCCTTCTCTCTCCATCGGTCTCTCTCTCTTTCTCTCTTCATCTCTCTCAATATTTCTCGCTCTCACTCACTCTCCATCTATCTCCCTCTCCAACTCTCTCTCTCTCTTTTTTTCTTCTCTCTCTCTCTCTCTTCATATTTTTCCTTCAACCCTCTTACACGGATGGACTAAAACGACTCCCCGCTTTAAATTGGCTGATTATGAAGATAGGACCGCTTTGAAATAATTCAATCCATGACAAAAGGTAATTATAGGCAGGTAATACCCTGTCAGTTTTAATGCATCCCCGTCACTTTAACTACTGAGGAGTTTTTATGACCGTCTCATTACCGACCAGCCTTTTAGGGTGCATCCCAAACAGCCTCCTATCCCCGTTCCACTACGAGGGCCCTGGTCACTGGTAGTGTGCACCATAGGGAAGAGGGTGCCATTTGGGAAGTAGACTGTAGACTGAGCATGACTGGCGTGCCCCTGCATGTTGACTTCTCTACCTCTGTCTCTGTTGTGTCTCTCTCTTTCTCTGTCTCTGTCTCTCTCTACCTCTGTCTCTGTGTGTCTCTCCCCTTTCTCTTTCTCTTACCTCTCTCTGTCTCTCCCTTTTTCTCTCCCTCTCTGTCTCTGTGTCTCTCTCTGTCTCTGTCTGTCTCTCTCTCTCTTTCTCTGTCTCTCTACCTCTGTCTCTCTGTCTCTCTCTACCTCTACCTCTCTCTGTGTCTCTCCCTTTCTCTGTCTCTCTACCTCTGTCTCTCTCCTTTCTCTGTCTCTCTACTCTGTCTCTGTGTCTCTCTCTTTCTCTGTCTCTCTACCTCTGGTGTCTCTCTCTGTCTGTCTCTCTCTCCTTTCTCTGTCTCTCTACCTCTGTCTCTGTGTCTCTCCCTTTCTCTGTCTCTCTACCTCTGTCTCTGTGTGTCTCTCCCTTTCTCTGTCTCCTAACTCTGTCTCTGTGTCTCTACTTTCTCTGTCTCTGTGTGTCTCTCCTCTTTCTCTGTCTATGTCTCTCTACCTCTGTCTCTGTGTGTCTCTTCTCTGTCTCTCTACCTCTGTCTCTGTGTGTCTCTCCCTGTGTTCTCTCTGTCTCTCTACCTCTGTCTGTCTCTGTCTCTGTGTCTCTCCCTTTCTCTGTCTCTCTAACTCTGTCTCTGTGTGTCTCTCTCTTTCTCTGTCTCTCTACCTCTGTCTCTGTGTGTCTCTCTACCTTTCTCTGTCTGTCTCTACCTCTGTCTCTGTGTGTCTCTCCCTTTCTCTGTCTCTCTACCTCTGTCTCTGTGTGTCTCTCTACCTTTCTCTGTCTCTCTACCTCTGTCTCTGTGTGTCTCTCCCTTTCT
>NW_027008489.1:30000-94526 GCF_036934945.1 Oncorhynchus masou masou | reverse complement strand
ACATGGCCTGCCGATGGACGTAGTTTCTGACCGGGGGCCCCAATTTGTGTCCAAGTTTTGGCAAGAGAGTTTTGTAGGTTACTGGGGCGAGTGTCAGCCTGTCTTCAGGGTTTCATCCCCCAGAGCAACGGTCAGCAGGAGAGGGCCAACCAAGATTTGGAGAGAGTGTTGCGATGTTTGGTTTCTAAGAATCCCTCTTCCTGGAGTCAACAACTCTCTATGGTTGATACGCTCACAATTCGTTGCCAAGAGAAGAGGTGGCAGCCACGGGTCTCTCTCCGTTTGAGTGTAGTTTAGGTTACCAGCCACCTATCTTTCCCAATCGGAGTCCGAGGTCACTGTTCCCTCCGCTCACGCTTTCATCCAGAGGTGCCGTCACGCATGGAGCAGAGCCCGTGAGACTCTTCTCCGGGTGGGGGCGCGCACCAAGGCTAAGGCCGATCGCCACCGGTCGAAGCCTCCGGTATACGTCGTTGGCCAAAAGTGTGGCTTTCTACTAAGAACATTCCACTCCGATCCGTTTCGAACAAGCACTTCAGTTGCTCCGGCCCGTTCCGTCACCAGGATCATTAGTCCGGTGGCGGTCGCTCAAGCTTCCTCAGGCGTATAGGAGAATTCATCCTACCTTTCATGTGTCTAAAATAAAACCTGTGTTTCAGGCACGCATTAACCCGCCGGTCCCGGTTCCCCCGCCGCCACGACTTGTTGATGGGGAGACCACCTTTTCTGTCAATCGTATTTTGGACTCTAGAAGGAGGGACGCGGATTCCAGTACCTGGTGGACTGGGAGGGTTACGGCCCGGAGGAGAGAAGCTGGGTACCTGCTAGGGACATTCTGGATCACTCCCTTATCGATGATTTCAATCGACAGGTAAATTACGCCTGGGAACGCCAAGAGGCGTTCCTAGGAGAGGTATTGTCACGGTTCATGAATCCACTGCCTCCGTCTCTCTCTCTCTCTCTCCAGTGTTTGTGTGGGCGTGGTTTCCCAATCTCGGCCTGATTGTCTGCGCCAGCTGGAACCACTTATCTTCCCTTTATATGTTCTGTTACCAGTGTTTCTTGTTGTCAGATCGTTGTTTCTTCTCTGAGGTTGTGTCGTGTGTCCGTGCTCTTCTCTTGTGTGGATTATCTGCTGTGCTCCTTCCTACTCATCTGGACACACTCCCCTGGTTTTCTCAGCACGTTATGATCGGAAGATGCGCCCGAGTTCCTGGGTCGGATTCCTTCTGAGTACAGTCTGTCTGTCATGTTGCTGCTGTGAACTACATTCATTAAAACCATCGTTGCTTGCATCTTGCATCCGCCTCTGTGTTGTAACACCTATTCCCTATATAGTGCACTACTTTAGACCAGAGCCCTATTCCCTATATAGTGCACTACTTTTGACCAGAGCCCCTTTCCCTATATAGTGCACTACTTTAGACCAGAGCCCTATTCCCTATATAGTGCACTACTTTAGACCAGAGCCCTATTCCCTATATAGTGCACTACTTTTGACCAGAGCCCCATTCCCTATATAGTGCACTACTTTTGACCAGAGCCCTATTCCCTATATAGTGCACTACTTTAGACCAGAGCCACATTCCCTATATAGTGCACTACTTTTGATCGGGGACCCATTCCCTATATAGTGCACTACTTTTGACCGGGGCCCTATTCCCTATATAGTGCACTACTTTTGACCGGGGCCCTATTCCCTATATAGTGCACTACTTTAGACTGGGGCCCTATTCCCTATAGAGTGCACTACTTTTGACCAGAGTCCCATTCCCTATATAGTGCACTACTTTAGACCAGAGCCCCATTCCCTATAGAGTGCACTACTTTAGACCGGGGCCCTATTCCCTATAGAGTGCACTACTTTAGACCGGGGCCCTATTCCCTATATAGTGCACTACTTTAGACCGGGCCCTATTCCCTATATAGTGCACTACTTTAGACTGGGGCCCTATTGCCTATAGAGTGCACTACTTTAGACTGGGTCCCTATTCCCTATATAGTGCACTACTTTAGACCGGGACCCTGGTATGAAGGCTCTTTGCCCCGTCGCACCCCTCAACATGACATGCTAATTGAAGTGATGTAATATTATGCCATGGAGAGAGAGAGAGAGAGGAGGCTGCCCGCTGGGAGCCAGGCTGACTATAATAGAAGGCATTGAGAATAAGACACAGCCAAAGCTCCCCGGAGGGCTTAAAGCGGCAATCAGCAGTTGAAACTAGAACAAAATGTACTCCCCGCCACGGTTTTGCTAAAAATCTGAAGAATGGAGTTGGAGAAATTTAACCACTCTCAAATTCATAGACAGAGCTATGGATGCAAGGACTGACCATCCATTATATTTTGATGGGGTACGACAGTTGAACTAAGCTCATGAGGCATTTATAAGTTATATTCTTCAATAATCAATGGGTGCATATCATTCATTTACCTGTCCAAAAATGGAAGTAACAACTGCAGATTTCCCATTTAAGGCTGTTATAGCCTCCCCAGCATGTAGCCCAGCGAGGCTGTTATAACCTCTTCAATATGTAGCCCAGCCAGGATGTTTATAACCTCTTCAATATGTAGCCCAGCCAGGATGTTATAACCTCTTTGCTCTCCTTACAGCCCAGTCCATTTGTTATAACCTGTCTAATATGCAGTCCAGCCAGGCTGTTATAACCCCTTCAATATGTAGCCCAGCCAGGATGTTATAACCTCTTCAGCCTTATACAGCCCAGTCAGGCTGTTATAACCTGTCTAATATGCAGCCCAGCAGAGGCTGTTATAGCCTCTTCAATATGTGGCAACCAAGGATGTTAACTCTTCAATATATACAGCCCAGTCAGGCTGTTATAACCTGTCTAATATGCAGCCCAGCAAGGCTGTTATAACCCCTTCAATATGCAGCCCAGCCAGTCTGTTACCTCCCCAGTGTGTAGCCCAGCCAGTCTGTTACCTCCCAGTGTGTAGCCCAGCCAGTCTGTTACCTCCCCAGTGTGTAGCCCAGCCAGTCTGTTACCTCCCCAGTGTGTAGCCCAGCCAGTCTGTTACCTCCCCAGTGTGCAGCCCAGCCAGTCTGTTACCTCCCCAGTGTGTAGCCCAGCCAGTCTGTTACCTCCCCAGTGTGTAGCCCAGCCAGTCTGTTACCTCCCAGTGTGTAGCCCAGCCAGTCTGTTACCTCCCCAGCGTGTAGCCCAGCCAGTCTGTTACCTCCCCAGTGTGCAGCCCAGCCAGTCTGTTACCTCCCCAGTGTGCATCCCAGCCAGTCTGTTACCTCCCCAGTGTGCAGCCCAGCCAGTCTGTTACCTCCCAGTGTGTAGCCCAGCCAGTCTGTTACCTCCCAGTGTGCAGCCCAGCCAGTCTGTTACCTCCCCAGTGTGCATCCCAGCCAGTCTGTTACCTCCCCAGTGTGTAGCCCAGCCAGTCTGTTACCTCCCCAGTGTGTATCCCAGCCAGTCTGTTACCTCCCCAGTGTGTAGCCCAGCCAGTCTGTTACCTCCCCAGTGTGTAGCCCAGCCAGTCTGTTACCTCCCTCCCCAGTGTGCAGCCCAGCCAGTCTGTTACCTCCCCAGTGTGCAGCCCAGCCAGTCTGTTACCTCCCCAGTGTGCATCCCAGCCAGTCTGTTACCTCCCAGTGTGTAGCCCAGCCAGTCTGTTACCTCCCCAGTGTGTAGCCCAGCCAGTCTGTTACCTCCCCAGTGTGCATCCCAGCCAGTCTGTTACCTCCCCAGTGTCAGCCCAGCCAGTCTGTTACCTCCCCAGTGTGTAGCCCAGCCAGTCTGTTACCTCCCCAGTGTGTAGCCCAGCCAGTCTGTTACCTCCCCAGTGTGTAGCCCAGCCAGTCTGTTACCTCCCCAGTGTGTAGCCCAGCCAGTCTGTTACCTCCCCAGTGTGCATCCCAGCCAGTCTGTTACCTCCCCAGTGTGTAGCCCAGCCAGTCTGTTACCTCCCCAGTGTGTAGCCCAGCCAGTCTGTTACCTCCCCAGTGTGTAGCCCAGCCAGTCTGTTACCTCCCCCAGTGTGTAGCCCAGCCAGTCTGTTACCTCCCCAGTGTGCAGCCCAGCCAGTCTGTTACCTCCCCAGTGTGTAGCCCAGCCAGTCTGTTACCTCCCTCCCCAGTGTGTAGCCCAGCCAGTCTGTTACCTCCCCAGTGTGTAGCCCAGCCAGTCTGTTACCTCCCCAGTGTGTAGCCCAGCCAGTCTGTTACCTCCCCAGTGTGTAGCCCAGCCAGTCTGTTACCTCCCCAGTGTGCAGCCCAGCCAGTCTGTTACCTCCCCAGTGTGTAGCCCAGCCAGTCTGTTACCTCCCCAGTGTGTAGCCCAGCCAGTCTGTTACCTCCCCAGTGTGCAGCCCAGCCAGTCTGTTACCTCCCCAGCCCAGCCAGTCTGTTACCTGTAGCCTCCCCCAGTGTGCAGCCCAGCCAGTCTGTTCTCCCAGTGTGTAGCCCAGCCAGTCTGTTACCTCCCCAGTGTGTAGCCCAGCCAGTCTGTTACCTCCCCAGTGTGCAGCCCAGCCAGTCTGTTCCCCTCCCCAGTGTGTAGCCCAGCCAGTCTGTTACCTCCCCAGTGTGTAGCCCAGCCAGTCTGTTACCTCCCAGTGTGTAGCCCAGCCAGTCTGTTACCTCCCCAGTGTGCATCCCAGCCAGTCTGTTACCTCCCAGTGTGTAGCCCAGCCAGTCTGTTACCTCCCCAGTGTGTAGCCCAGCCAGTCTGTTACCTCCCCAGTGTGTATCCCAGCCAGTCTGTTACCTCCCAGTGTGTAGCCCAGCCAGTCTGTTACCTCCCCAGTGTGCATCCCAGCCAGTCTGTTACCTCCCCAGTGTGTAGCCCAGCCAGTCTGTTACCTCCCAGTGTGTAGCCCAGCCAGTCTGTTACCTCCCCAGTGTGTAGCCCAGCCAGTCTGTTACCTCCCCAGTGTGCATCCCAGCCAGGGGAATAACCACAGCACTGTTGTCCCAGTGCCAGATATGACAGAAACAACAACAACTAAAATCTGCAACTTCATGCACATCAACATGTCTTTGCAAAGACCTTGAATGTTTACTTAATTACTGCAGATCACAGTGAGTTTAGTTCTGCTAGTGATTAGTTTAGTTCTGCTAGTGTTTAGTTTAGTTCTGCTAGTGTTTAGTTTAGTTCTGCTATTGTTTAGTTTAGTTATGCTAGTGTTTAGTTTAGTTCTGCTAGTGTTTAGTTTAGTTCTGCTAGTGTTTAGTTTAGTTCTGCTTGTGTTTAGTTTAGTTCTGCTAGTGTTTAGTTTAGTTCTGCTAGTGTTTAGTTTAGTTCTGCTAGTGTTTAGTTTAGTTCTGCTAGTGTTTACTAGTGTTTAGTTTAGTTCTGCTAGTGTTTACTTTAGTTCTGCTGTTTAGTTCTGCTAGTGTTTAGCTTTAGTTCTGCTAGTGTTTAGTTTAGTTCTGCTAGTGTTTAGTTTTAGTTCTGCTAGTGTTTAGTTTAGTTCTGCTAGTTTAGTTTAGTTCTGCTAGTGTTTAGTTTAGTTCTGCTAGTGTTTAGTTCTGCTAGTGTTTAGTTTAGTTCTGCTAGTGTTTAGTTTTTAGTTCTGCTAGTGTTTAGTTTAGTTCTGCTAGTGTTTAGTTTAGTTCTGCTAGTGTTTAGTTTAGTTCTGCTAGTGTTTAGTTTAGTTCTGCTAGTGTGTGGTAAGAGAGAGCACTTCATCTACAGGCAGAGGGACAGGTATGACACAACACTGTCCTTCTGACAACCTGGACCTGCCAGACAGACTGACACCACACCCAGTCTGTGTCCTTGTCTAAATGAAGTGTGGGCAAACCTTCCCCTTCAGTCACCAACTCTTAGGCCAGGGCTTTACCAAATCTGTACACGTTTCTAGGAGGGAAAACATGACTTGCAAACATACAAAATAAATGCTAGAAAACAACCTCAAAGATTTTGGATACAAATCTTAATTTCTGATTATTAAATCTTTAATTTCAATAAATTGCATTTTATGGAGCACCAGTCCCCAAAATGATGTCTGGATCATGAAGGAGTTCATTGGATTTGTCCGCCTGGGGCAGCATTAGAGGAACTTCTAATCACAACTGATCCCAACTGTAGACCATCTATAGACCATCTAATATACAAGCTTCTCAACCTGTGTTAAAGAGTCATGTATTTGAATTATAATAGACTATTATCAAACTATTATTATTATTAGCATTATTTTCAGTATCCAAATCATTATAATTATTAGCCACGGTCTTATAATTATTATTACTTTTGTATCATTTTATCCAAGAAAGCACATAGGAAAACATTTAAAAATACAAGTGTTTCGTTTCTTACCTGAATGTTGTTCAGTCTGTGATCTGAGGGCTGTATATCTCACAGTCCCCCATCGCTCTTCGGAGGAAAGCGTTCACAACAAAACTGTCTCCTACAAATCGGGAGGGAATTATAATGAATATCAATGATATTAACTTGTGTCTAGATAATAAGATAATGTAAGGTTTAAAACAAGCTTTAATGCGTTATTTCTAAAGGATGATAGAGGGTTATCCTCACCTTCGGGGTTCTCTCTACGTTTGCCCGCTTTAGATCACAGCACAATATGGAAATTCAAATGAGAAATTCGTTACAATGTGAACAAAATATTCATCAATGATCAATCAGTATGGAATACTCATATACAAATGTTTATAAGAGATATATCTTACCATGTTTGGACTGAAGCTCTCCCCATTTCTACGTCCCTTTTCCTTGATTAATGAACAGCTCTTTACCAATCCGTCATGGATAACCCAGTCTGCTGGTCAACATTGTCACATTGTGTCCGCGTTTTTGCAAGAAAATGTCAAATGTAACTTTCTCCAAGCGCATTCAAAATAACCAATATACACACGTTTTCTTTTGCTGTACAGAACAACGCTCTTCTCTCAAAACAAATCCCGAGAGGGAGACTATAGCCGACTTAATTTCATGTCAGACGCTCAACTGACTGACTGAATGGAAGAATGTGTGTCCGTCTGGCGGTAGTAGCGCAGAGCAGGAGGCGCTCAACTCAATCTAAGTCGTAGGCATTGGCTGTAGGTACACCCTCAAAGTGTCGCTAAATACCGTCCCCTGTTGGACTGATTTCAAACAGGTATTTACTTTTTCTGGTGATTTTGTTCCAGTATCACAACAAAAAACAAATACATTTTTAGTTTTTAATTGCCACCTGTTTTGCAGATGTCATTGCGGGTAGTAGCGAATGCTTGTGTTTCTAGCTCTAACAGACCTGTAATATCTAAGAGTAATATCTAACAATTTCACAACAAACACAAATCTAAAGTAAATGGACGGAATTAAGAATATATGAATAGTGGGCGAGAAATGTCAGAGCGACATAGACTTAGATACAGTAGGACAGGCGTAATGCTGGTAGTGCTGGTGAGTACGTAATAACACCAAACAAATTCTGGCCTAATAATGTAAGAAATAGCAGACAAAAAAAACGAAATAATGCAAACGACAGCATATTTAGATATTAGGCCATGTTTGTTCCATACTGTTGAATCAGCATAGGTGAGCTCTTGTAACTTGACAATTTCCTAATGTTTCCATATCAAAGCCTGCTAGTATCAAACAAAGATAGTGATAACTAACTTTCCCTTATTCATTTGGGAGTATAATATACAAAGAGAGTATGATATCTGTCAGAATGTAATGTTAGCCTTTGTGTCACACTCTATCCTCAACATCTGCATTATCAACAGTGCTTGACTTGGGCACATCGGAGCTGAGTCTAAATCATGCAATTATTTTTCCTGGAAACCGCCTATGTTGAATTTCATTGAATTCTACATCAGGCATCAATGAGCGTTCGGATCAGGAAAGTGTCTTCTCACAACCTCTACAAGCCAGAATGATGAATTAAATTATATTTTAACGTACTTTACCGGTTATACTCCGTGCAGTTGGTCCTTCGTTAGTAGGAATGTGATACAATATATGCACAGAAAAGTCTAATTAAATAACTTTCCAAAACACCGGTAATGCGTTCAGATTTCTATGACCTGAAGCATGCGCAGAACCATGTAAACATGTGCGCCAGCTTGGCAGTAGTCTTTCCATGGGTTGCGCGCATGTAGTTTCATCTTGTGCGCTTGCTATCAGGTGATGGAAATTTGAACGCACTACCAGCACTTTGAAAAGTAGATTAAAATATACTTTCCTGTTGATATATTGTCTCACATTGCTACCTGCAAATAAGGACCAACCACGCGGACAACCGGTAGAGGAAGTGAAAATATAATTTGGCGTGTAGAGGTTGTGAGAGGACACTTTCCTGATCCAACTGCTCATTCATGCCTGATGTAGAATTCAATAACATTCACCACCAGGTTTCCAGGCTACCTATTCGCTATCGCAGGGTATTCAACTCTGACCCTATGAGGTTCGGAGCCTGCTGGTTATCTGTTCTACCAGATCATTAATTGCACCCAACTGGTGTCCCAGTCTGAATCAGTTCCTGATTAGAGGAGAATCACCCAACTGGTGTCCCAGTCTAAATCAGTTCCTGATTAGAGGAGAATCACCCAACTGGTGTCCCAGTCTGAATCAGTTCCTGATTAGAGGAGAATCACCCAACTGGTGTCCCAGTCTGAATCAGTTCCTGATTAGAGGGGAGCAATGATAAAAGGCGGGGAACTGGCTTCGAGGTCCAGAGTTGAATTTGACCACTACTTTTGACCAGGATCTACACATGAACTATGGTGCCATCTGGGATATGCACAAAGGTCTTTGTTTCCTCCAAAATACAAACAACAACCAACCTTCTATAAGAAGACCCATTGTTCTCTAAACAGAAGCAAGGTAACATTCTGAAAATAGGCCTCAAATATCCATCAGTCAAACACCCACAACCATCCTACCTGTCTGATGTTGATTTAGGACCTGGACAGTTAAGATGTTTAGCATGCAGTACACATCCTTCTTCTATCAATCAAATGATGTCTCTCTCTCACTCACACTCACACACACACACACACACACACACACACACACACACACACACACACACACACACACACACACACACACACACACACACACACACACACAGAGAGAAAACAGGGAGAGAGACCACAGTGTGACATCACAGCAGCAAGATTTGTGACCTGCTACCACAAGAAAAGGGCAACCAGTGAAGAACAAACACCATTGTAAATACAACCCATATTTATGTATTTTCCTTTTTGTACTTTAACTGATTGCACATCGTTATAACCCTGTACATAGCCAGAATGAAAGAAAAAGAAACAGAGAGAAAGTAGAGAAGAAAGGGAGGAGAGAAGAGAGGAGAGAGAAAAGACTCAGCAACAACAGCTCTGTCTTGCATAACAGAAATTCGAGTGACATTCCACTTCCAATCCAAACAAATTAAACTGAATTACCGTACAGGAAAACAAAACCAAGACCGAAGAAAATCTAAAGCTAGCATCAGAACACAAGACAATGGAAAAACAGCCTTCGTTCTGTGCAATGGATCAGTCTGATGACATGTTAATAGTTGGCCATGTTGACAGTTCTGAAGCTTGCTTGATCATGAAGACATTGCTTTGTCTTCTGACTACTTCCCAACAACCATTGAAGTCTGTCTGTGTTTACATAGCCACTTCTGACACTGCCCATTCTGCATCTCTCAGTACCAGCCAACATCCAGACTCATCTCCCATTCTGCATCTATCAGTACCAACCAACATCCAGACTCCCATCTCCCATTCTGCATCTATCAGTACCAGCCCATCCAGACTCCACATCTCCCACATTCTACACCTCTATCAGTACCAGCCAGCCAACATCCAGACTCACATCTCCCATTCTACATCTATCAGTACCAGCCAACATCCAGACTCACATCTCCCCATTCTACATCTATCAGTACCAGCCAACATCCAGACTCACATCTCCCATTCTGCATCTATCAGTACCAGCCAACATCCAGACTCACATCTCCATTCTACATCTCTCAGTACCAGCCAACATCCAGACTCACATCTCCCATTCTACATCTATCAGTAGCCAACATCCAGACTCACATCTCCCCATTCTACATCTATCCAGTACCAGCCAACATCCAGACTCACATCTCCCATTCTACATCTATCAGTACCATCCAACATCCAGACTCACATCTCCCATTCTGCATCTATCAGTGCCAGCCAACATCCAGACTCACATCTCCCATTCACCATCTATCAGTACCATCAACATCCAGACTCACATCTCCCATTCTACATCTATCAGTACCAACCAACATCAGACTCACATCTCCCATTCTGCATCTATCAGTACCAGCCAACATCCAGACTCCATCTCCCCATTCTCACATCAGTACCAACCAACATCCACTCACATCTCCCATTCTGCATCTATCAGTACCAACCAACATCCAGACTCACATTTCCCATTCTACATCTATCAGTACCAGCCAACATCCAGACTCATCTCCCATTCTGCATCTATCAGTACCAACCAACATCCAGACTCACATCTCCCATAAGGACTTAGTCCTTCAGTGTTCTACAGCAGAGTTGCAAAATTATGATTATTTTCCCCATAATTCCTGTTTTTTCAGAAATCACAGTTAGTAAGCAGGAAACCCTGAATCTGTAAGACTGGCACCACACACTTCACACATGCACGCACTATACGCACGCACCCACACACACACTGATACACACACCCACACACACACACACGCACGCACGCACATGCACGCACATGCACGCACATGCACGCACGCACGCACGCACCCACACACACACACACACACACACACACACACACACACACACACACACGCACACACACACACGCACGCACGCACGCACGCACGCACGCACAGGCTGACAGAGGAAGGCTCTGTCTCAGATCACTCTACGGGGTTGACAGACATTTGCACAGCAGCTCATTGATGCCAACTCTCTTTGATCCTTGTTGCAGTGCCCAATTACCATGGTCTCTCTCCCTAATGCCCCCCTATTCCCTATATAGAGCACTACTTTTGACCAGGGCCCATAGGGTTCTGGACTAAAGTAGTGCACTTCATAGTTAATAGCAGAGATGCACGATATATCGGTAAGCATATTGGAATCGGCTGATATTTCCTGAAAATGACAACATCGGTATCGGCCCGATGTCTAGTTTAAAGCCGATGTGCAAAACCGATGTCAAAGCTGACATGCATACCTACATAACGTAGGTAGATGACGTAATGACACAATGAAAAATACAGCACTACACAGCATTCCTAATCTGGCCAATAGGGCAGCGCACATTTGGCCCAGCATCGTTCGGGTTTGGCCGGGGTAGGCCGTCATTGTCAATAAGAATTTGTTCTTGACTGACTTGCCTAGATAAATAAAGGTTAAATGTTTGTTTTTAAATAAAATCCACACAGCAGACATTGCAGGACTCCCAATCACGGCCGGATGTGATGCAGCCTGGAAGCAGGGACTGTAGTGAAGGAAGGTATCTCTCTCCTCTCTTCTCTTTAGAAGGTATCTCTCTCCTCTTCTCTCTTTAGAAGGTATCTCTCTCCTCTTCTCTCTTTAGAAGTTATCTCTCTCCTCTACTCTTCTCTCTTTAGAAGGTATCTCTCTCCTCTCCTCTCTTTAGAAGGTATCTCTCTCCTCTCCTCTCTTTAGAAGGTATCTCTCTCCTCTCCTCTCTTTAGAAGGTATCTCTCTCCTCTCATCTCTTCTCTTTAGAAGGTATCTCTCTCCTCTCCTCTCTTTAGAAGGTATCTCTCTCCTCTCCTCTCTTCTCTTTAGAAGGTATCTCTCTCCTCTCCTCTCTTTAGAAGGTATCTCTCTCCTCTCTTTAGAAGGTCTCTCTCCTCTCATCTCTTTAGAAGGTATCTCTCTCCTCTCCTCTCTTCTCTTTAGAAGGACTCTCTCTCCTCTCCTCTCTTTATAAGTTATCTCTCTCCTCTCCTCTCTTTAGAAGGTATCTCTCTCCTCTCTTTAGAAGGTCTCTCTCCTCTCATCTCTTAGAAGGTATCTCTCTCCTCTCCCTCTCTTTAGAAGGTATCTCTCTCCTCTCCTCTCTCTTCTTTAGAAGGACTCTCTCTCCTCTCCTCTCTTTAGAAGGTATCTCTCCTCTCTTTAGAAGGTATCTCTCTCCTCTCCTGTCTTTAGAAGGCTCTCTCCTCTCTTTAGAAGTCTCTCTCCTCTCTTTATAAGTTATCTCTCTCCTCTCCTCTCTTTAGAAGGTATCTCTCTCCTCTCTTTAGAAGGTATCTCTCTCCTCTCCCTCTCTTTAGAAGGCTCTCTCCTCTCTTTAGAAGGCTCTCTCCTCTCTTTATAAGGTATCTCTCTCCTCTCCCTCTTTAGAAGGTATATCTTTCTTCTCCTCTCTTTAGAAGGTATCTCTCCTCTCTTTAGAAGGAATCTCTCTCCTCTCTTCTCTTTAGAAGGTATCTTTCACCTCTTCTCTTTAGAAGGTATCTCTCTATCCTCTCTTTAGAAGGTATCTCTCTCCTCTTCTCTTTAGAAGGTATCTTTCACCTCTTCTCTTTAGAAGGTATCTCTCTCCTCTCTTTAGAAGGTATCTCTCTCTCCTCTCTTTAGAAGGTATCTCTCTCTCCTCTCTTTAGAAGGTATCTCTCTCCTCTCTTAGGAAAGTATCTCTCTCCTCCTCTCTTTAGAAGGTATCTCTCTATCCTCTCTTTAGAAGGTATCTCTCTCCTCCTCTTCTCTTTAGAAGGTATACTTTCACCTCTTCTCTTTAGAAGGTATCTCTCTATCTCTCTTTAGAAGGTATCTCTCTCTCCTCTCTTTAGAAGGTATCTCTCTCCTCTCTTTAGAAAGTATCTCTCTCCTCCTCTCTTTAGAAGGTATCTCTCTATCCTCTCTTTAGAAGGTATCTCTCTCCTCTTCTCTTTAGAAGGTATCTTTCTCTCTTCTCTTTAGAAGGTATCTCTCCTCTCTTTAGAAGGTATCTCTCCTCTCTTTAGAAGGTATCTCTCTCTCCTCTCTTTAGAAGGTATCTCTCTCTCTTCTCTTTAGAAAGTATCTCTCTCCTCTTCTCTTTAGAAGGTATCTCTCTATCCTCTCTTTAGAAGGTATCTCTCTCCTCTCTTCTCTTTAGAAAGGTATCTCTCTCTCCTCTCTTTAGAAGGTATCTCTCTATCCTCTCTTTAGAAGGTATCTCTCTCCTCTCTTCTCTTTAGAAGGTATCTTCTATCTTCTCTTTGAAGGTATCTCTCACCTCCTCTCTTTAGAAGGTATCTCTCTCTCCTCTCTTTAGAAGGTATCTCTCTCTCCTCTCTTCTCTTTAGAAGGTATCTTTCACCTCTTCTCTTTAGAAGGTATCTCTCTATCCTCTCTTTAGAAGGTATCTCTCTCTTCTCTTTAGAAGGTATCTTTCACCTCTTCTCTTTAGAAGGTATCTCTCTGTCCTCTCTTTAGAAGGTATCTCTCTCTTCTCTTTAGAAGGTATCTTTCACCTCTTCTCTTTAGAAGGTATCTCTATCCTCTCTTTAGAAGGTATCTCTATCCTCTCTTTAGAAGGTATCTCTATCCTCTCTTTAGAAGGTATCTCTCTCCTCTCTTTAGAAGGTATCTCTATCCTCTCTTTAGAAGGTATCTCTCTCCTCTCTTTAGAAGGTATCTCTCTCCTCTCTTTAGAAGGTATCTCTCTCCTCTCTTCTATCTCTCCTCTCTTTAGAAAGTATCTCTCTCCTCCTCTCTTTAGAAGGTATCTCTCTCCTCTCTTTAGAAGGTATCTCTCTCTCCTCTCTTTAGAAGGTATCTCTCTCCTCTCTTTAGAAGGTATCTCTCTCTCCTCTCTTTAGAAGGTATCTCTCTCCTCTCTTTAGAAAGTATCTCTCTCCTCCTCTCTTTAGAAGGTATCTCTCTCCTCTCTTTAGAAGGTATCTCTCTCCTCTCTTTAGAAAGTATCTCTCTCCTCCTCTCTTTAGAAGGTATCTCTCTATCCTCTCTTTAGAAGGTATCTCTCCTCTCTTCTCTTTAGAAGGTATCTTTCACCTCTTCTCTTTAGAAGGTATCTCTCCATCCTCTCTTTAGAAGGTATCTCTCTCCTCCTCTCTTTAGAAGGTATCTCTCTCCTTCTCTTTAGAAGGTATCTTTCACCTCTTCTCTTTAGAAGGTATCTCTCTATCCTCTCTTTAGAAGGTATCTCTCTCCTCTCTTTAGAAGGTATCTCTCTCCTCTCTTTAGAAAGTATCTCTCTCCTCTTCTCTTTAGAAGGTATCTCTATCCTCTCTTTAGAAGGTATCTCTCTCCTCTCTTTAGAAGGTATCTCTCCTCTCTTTAGAAGGTATCTCTCTCCCTCTCTTTAGAAGGTATCTCTCTCTCCTCTCTTTAGAAGGTATCTCTATCCTCTCTTTAGAAGGTATCTCTCTCCTCTCTTTAGAAGGTATCTCTCTCCTCTCTTTAGAAAGTATCTCTCTCCTCTTCTCTTTAGAAGGTATCTCTCTCCTCTCTTTAGAAGGTATCTCTCCTCTCTTTAGAAGGTATCTCTCTATCCTCTCTTTAGAAGGTATCTCTCTCTCCTCTCTTTAGAAAGTATCTCTCTCCTCTTCTCTTTAGAAGGTATCTCTCTATCCTCTCTTTAGAAGGTATCTCTCTCCTCTCTTTAGAAGGTATCTCTCTCTCCTCTCTTTAGAAAGTATCTCTCTCCTCTTCTCTTTAGAAGGTATCTCTCTATCCTCTCTTTAGAAGGTATCTCTCTCCTCTCTTTAGAAGGTATCTCTCTATCCTCTCTTTAGAAGGTATCTCTCTCCTCTCTTTAGAAGGTATCTCTCTCCTCTCTTTAGAAGGTATCTCTCTCCTCTCTTCTCTTTAGAAGGTATCTTTCACCTCTTCTCTTTAGAAGGTATCTCTCTATCCTCTCTTTAGAAGGTATCTTTCACCTCTTCTCTTTAGAAGGTATCTCTCTATCCTCTCTTTAGAAGGTATCTCTCTCCTCTCTTTAGAAGGTATCTCTCTCTTCTCTTTAGAAGGTATCTTTCACCTCTTCTCTTTAGAAGGTATCTCTCTCCTCTCTTTAGAAGGTATCTCTCTCCTCTCTTTAGAAGGTATCTCTCTCCTCTCTTTAGAAGGTATCTCTCCTCTCTTTAGAAGGTATCTCTCTCCTCTCTTTAGAAGGTATCTCTCTCCTCTCTTTAGAAGGTATCTCTCTCCTCTCTTTAGAAAGTATCTCTCTCCTCCTCTCTTTAGAAGGTATCTCTCCTCCTCTCTTTAGAAGGTATCTCTCTCCTCTCTTTAGAAGGTATCTCTCTCTCCTCTCTTTAGAAGGTATCTCTCTCCTCTCTTTAGAAGGTATCTCTCCTCCTCTCTTTAGAAGGTATCTCTCTCCTCTCTTTAGAAGGTATCTCTCTCCTCTCTTTAGAAGGTATCTCTCTCCTCTCTTCTCTTTAGAAGGTATCTCTCTCCTCTCTTTAGAAAGTATCTCTCTCCCCTCCTCTCTTTAGAAGGTATCTCTCTCCTCTCTTTAGAAGGTATCTCTCTCCTCTCTTTAGAAGGTATCTCTCCTCTCTTTAGAAAGTATCTCTCTCCTCCTCTCTTTAGAAGGTATCTCTCCTCCTCTCTTTAGAAGGTATCTCTCCTCTCTTTAGAAGGTATCTCTCTCCTCTCTTTAGAAGGTATCTCTCTATCCTCTCTTTAGAAGGTATCTCTCTCCTCTCTTTAGAAAGTATCTCTCTCCTCCTCTCTTTAGAAGGTATCTCTCTCCTCTCTTTAGAAGGTATCTCTCTCCTCTCTTCTCTTTAGAAAGGTATCTCTCTCCTCTCTTTAGAAGGTATCTCTCTCCTCTCTTTAGAAGGTATCTCTCCTCCTCTCTTTAAAGGTATCTCTCTCTCCTCTCTTTAGAAGGTATCTCTCTCCTCTCTTTAGAAGGTATCTCTCCTCTCTTTAGAAGGTATCTCTCTCTCCTCTCTTTAGAAGGTATCTCTCTCCTCTCTTTAGAAGGTATCTCTCTCCTCTCTTTAGAAGGTATCTCTCTCCTCTCTTTAGAAGGTATCTCTCTCTCCTCTCTTTAGAAGGTATCTCTCTCTCTCTTTAGAAGGTATCTCTCTCCCTCTCTTTAGAAGGTATCTCTCCTCTCTTTAGAAGGTATCTCTCTCTCCTCTCTTTAGAAGGTATCTCTCTCCTCTCTTTAGAAGGTATCTCTCCCTCTCTTTAGAAGGTATCTCTCTCCTCCTCTCTTTAGAAGGTATCTCTCTCCTCCTCTCTTTAGAAGGTATCTCTCTCTCCTCTCTTTAGAAGGTATCTCTCTCCTCTCTTTAGAAGGTATCTCTCTCCTCTCTTTAGAAGGTATCTCCTCTCTTTAGAAGGTATCTCTCCTCTCTTTAGAAAGTATCTCTCTCCTCTCTTTAGAAGGTATCTCTCTCTCCTCTCTTTAGTTGTATCTCTCTCTCCTCTCTTCTCTTTAGAAGGTATCTTTCACCTCTTCTCTTTAGAAGGTATCTCTCTATCCTCTCTTTAGAAGGTATCTCTCTCCTCTCTTTAGAAGGTATCTCTCTCTCTCTTTAGAAGGTATCTCTCCTCTCTTTAGAAGGTATCTCTCTCCTCTCTTTAGAAGGTATCTCTCTCCTCTCTTTAGAAGGTATCTCTCTCCTCTCTTTAGAAGGTATCTCTCTCTCCTCTCTTTAGAAGGTATCTCTCTCCTCTCTTTAGAAGGTATCTCTCTCCTCTCTTTGATACTCTCTCTCCTCTCTTTAGAAGGTATCTCTCTCTCCTCTCTTTAGAAAGTATCTCTCTCCTCTTTAGAAGGTATCTCTCTCTCCTCTCTTTAGAAGGTATCTCTCTCTCCTCTCTTCTCTTTAGAAGGTATCTTTCACCTCTTCTTTAGAAGGTATCTCTCTATCCTCTCTTTAGAAGGTATCTCTCTCCTCTCTTTAGAAGGTATCTCTCCTCTCTTTAGAAGGTATCTCCTCCTCTCTTTAGAAGGTATCTCTCTCCTCTCTTTAGAAAGTATCTCTCTCCTCCTCTCTTTAGAAGGTATCTCTCTCTCCTCTCTTTAGAAGGTATCTCTCTCCTCTCTTTAGAAGGTATCTCTCTCCTCTCTTTAGAAGGTATCTCTCTCCTCTCTTTAGAAAGTATCTCTCTCCTCCTCTCTTTAGAAGGTATTTCTCGTCTCCTCTCTTTACAAGGTATCTCTCTCATCGTTCCTGTCCTCATCTCTCTGCTCCCCTCTCCTTCTCTCCCTCCTCTCTCTTGTCCTGATATTACCATCCCCCACTCACAATTCACTCATCTAACAGGCTTTTTAAATGAATGCCTAATTGGATGTTCATCTCCCATTATGTGAGATGTTACTTCTGTGTTACAGAGATGAACGGGATGCGAAACCACCCACAGTCGTCTATTTACTACAGCGGATAACTGTTTTATAAGCAATCCCTGACATCATGACAATGGTGGTAGGCAGAGGTAGTGGTGTCTTATCTTTGTAAAGGATCTTTGTCTGTTTTCCAAATGGCACCCTATTCCCTATAGTGAATTCTTTTTGATCAGCTCTGCCATTTGGGACGAACCCGCTGTCTCATTAAGACGAGAAGGCAGGCGCGTTGTCAAAGCTGCTTCTGTCGATGAGAGGAATGGAGGAGGAAACCAGAACCAACCCACTAGCTGCTCTCTCTGACAATGGTGTTCTGCATCCCAAATGGCACCCTATATAACATAGCTCACTATGGGTCCCTGGTCAAAAGTAGTGCATTACATAGGGAATATGGTGCCATTTGGGACACAAACAGGCTTTAGGGATTCTTATTAAGAATTCTTCCAGAGGATGTAGATTATTATCAGGGTTTGTTCAGTTAGTTTTCAGAGGACATTTAAGACACTTTCCAGGACACAGACTAATAAAAGGCCATTTCTGCACTAGAAAGCACCTCTCAATGGGAACATCTCCACAGGACGAAATGTTTTTTAGTCAGGAACTAGGCTTAGTCGGAGACCAGGAAACCGACCCTTCAGGTCTGAATACAGTGTAACGTGTGGATTTACAGGTTGAGCTGCCTCTTCCTAAAGCCATGTCAGCGTTAAACAAAACCCATGGCACTTTATTACAAGCTGTGAATGGATAATGAATGAATGGGTGCATCCCAAATGGGATAGTGCACCACAGTATGCATGTATAGGCCCTGGTCAAAAGTAGTGCACTACAGTATGTATTGTAGTGCACTACATAGGGAATAGCTGTGCCATTTCTGGCCACCTACTCTTTTTTATTTGAAGAAGCTTCCAGCAACAATCTGTTGTAATGCATTAACCAATGTTGTCGTCATCTCACAATCAGAACAAAAAGGATTTGTCAGCAAATGTTTTTAACAAACCTCAAACAACAAATCAAAAACCGTCCTGTCCGTTTCCCTGCAGTAACCGTGTCCACGTCAACGTGTCTCCACCCACAGTGATTTACTATTGGCACTGGTCCTGATATTCCATTGCTTTCCCATGTAGCTGATCAACGGTTGACAGGATAAACACGCGTCTGTTTGTTTAGTTTGGAGTTTTCAAACCGCTTTAGAACGGTGATGAAACAGTGCAACAATAAGGCTCTAGAATCTCTCTCCGTCCTGATTGCAGTTCAGCAGCTGCCTGATTTCTGAGCGACAACAGAGGAGAGAGAAGAGGGCCTTCAGACAGTGCAATTATGGTTTCATTTATCAAGCCCGTTTCTCTGTGTGTGTGTGTGTGTGTGTGTGTGTGTGTGTGTGTGTGTGTGAAGAGGGCCTTCAGACAGTGCAATTATGGTTTCATTTATCAAGCCCCGTTTCTCTGTGTGTGTGTGTGGCAGAAATGGGCGTGATAAATAAAACCATAATTGCACTGTCTGAATCTAACACACACACACACACACACACACACACAGACACACACACTTCTACCCCCTAGCTTTACCTCTGACGACTGTATAATCGTTAATCAGATGAGTGTAAGGGTGGTGGGCTGCAGGTGTAAGTCTCTGTTACATTTCCACTGAGGCCTGACAATGTGAAGCAGGTACAGTATATGAATGTAATTACGAACCGTGTGTTGCGTTAAAAACAGTTGTAACCAGTATATTACAACACTAATGTGTCTGAGGAATATGACAGGTAGAAAGAAACAGAAGAGTTGGGCCTTTTAAATAAACAACATGTAGTGCACTACTTCTGATCAGACCCCATAGGCTCTGGTAGTGCACTACGTAGGGGAATAGAGTATCATTTGGGACGCATCCCCAGATGAACCTTTGAAGTGGAGTTGAAGCATGTTGCCCAACGACAAAACAAAGAGCTCATTGTCTGAGGCCTGTAGGCTGCAGCTCACATGTAAACCAGCACAGTATTCACATAATGCAAAACATGCAACATACAGAGAATGGGTAGAAATACCAGTCTGTACATGGAAACACCATGTTAGAGATACCTGCCCCCAAATGATCCTATAGTGCACTATACCCTATATAGTACAGTATACCCTATACCCTATATAGTACAGTATACCTATATAGTACAGTATACCCTATACCCTATATAGTACAGTATACCCCTATTCCCTATAGTGCAGTATACCCTATACCCTATATAGTACAGTATACCCATATAGTACAGTATACCCTATTCCCTATACAGTACAGTATACCCTATATAGTACAGTATACCCTATACCCCTATACAGTACAGTATACCAGCAGCTGTAGCTGTGGTCCTATTCTACAGCAGCTGTAGCTGTGGTCCTATTCTACAGCAGCTGTAGCTGTGGTCCTATTCTACAGCAGCTGTAGCTGTGGTCCTATTCTCAGCTGTAGCTGTGGTTCTATTCAGCAGCTGTAGCTGTGGTCCTAATCTACAGCAGCTGTAGCTGTGGTCTATTCTACAGCAGCTGTAGCTGTGGTCCTATTCTACAGCAGCTGTAGCTGTGGTCCTATTCTACAGCAGCTGTAGCTGTGGTCCTATTCTACAGCAGCTGTAGCTGTGGTCCTAATCTACAGCAGCTGTAGCTGTGGTCCTATTCTACAGCAGCTGTAGCTGTGGTCCTAATCTACAGCAGCTGTATTCTACAGCAGCTGTAGCTGTGGTCCTATTCTACAGCAGCTGTAGCTGTGGTCCTATTCTACAGCAGCTGTAGCTGTGGTCCTATTCTACAGCAGCTGTAGCTGTGGTCCTATTCTACAGCAGCTGTAGCTGTGGTCCTATTCTACAGGTCTATTCTACAGCAGCTGTAGCTGTGGTCCTATTCTACAGCAGCTGTAGCTGTGGTCCTATTCTACAGCAGCTGTAGCTGTGGTCCTATTCTACAGCAGCTGTAGCTGTGGTCCTATTCTACAGCAGCTGTAGCTGTGGTCCTATTCTACAGCAGCTGTAGCTGTGGTCCTATTCTACAGCAGCTGTAGCTGTGGTCCTATTCTACAGCAGCTGTAGCTGTGGTCCTATTCTACAGCAGCTGTAGCTGTGGTCCTATTCTACAGCAGCTGTAGCTGTGGTCCTATTCTACAGCAGCTGTAGCTGTGGTCCTATTCTACAGCAGCTGTAGCTGTGGTCCTATTCTACAGCAGCTGTAGCTGTGGTCCTATTCTACAGCAGCTGTAGCTGTGGTCCTATTCTACAGCAGCTGTAGCTGTGGTCCTATTCTACAGCAGCTGTAGCTGTGGTCCTATTCTACAGCAGCTGTAGCTGTGGTCCTATTCTACAGCAGCTGTAGCTGTGGTCCTATTCTACAGCAGCTGTAGCTGTGGTCCTATTCTACAGCAGCTGTAGCTGTGGTCCTATTCTACAGCAGCTGTAGCTGTGGTCTAATCTACAGCAGCTGTAGCTGTGGTCTATTCTACAGCAGCTGTAGCTGTGGTCCTATTCTACAGCAGCTGTAGCTGTGGTCCTAATCTACAGCAGCAGCTGTGGTCCTATTCTACAGCAGCTGCTGTGGTCCTATTCTACAGCAGCTGTAGCTGTGGTCCTATTCTACAGCAGCTGTAGCTGTGGTCCTATTCTACAGCAGCTGTAGCTGTGGTCCTATTCTACAGCAGCTGTAGCTGTGGTCCTATTCTACAGCAGCTGTAGCTGTGGTCCTATTCTACAGCAGCTGTAGCTGTGGTCCTATTCTACAGCAGCTGTAGCTGTGGTCCTATTCTACAGCAGCTGTAGCTGTGGTCCTATTCTACAGCAGCTGTAGCTGTGGTCCTAATCTACAGCAGCTGTAGCTGTGGTCCTATTCTACAGCAGCTGTAGCTGTGGTCCTATTCTACAGCAGCTGTAGCTGTGGTCCTATTCTACAGCAGCTGTAGCTGTGGTCCTATTCTACAGCAGCTGTAGCTGTGGTCCTATTCTACAGCAGCTGTAGCTGTGGTCCTATTCTACAGCAGCTGTAGCTGTGGTCCTATTCTACAGCAGCTGTAGCTGTGGTCCTATTCTACAGCAGCTGTAGCTGTGGTCCTATTCTACAGCAGCTGTAGCTGTGGTCCTATTCTACAGCAGCTGTAGCTGTGGTCCTATTCTACAGCAGCTGTAGCTGTGGTCCTATTCTACAGCAGCTGTAGCTGTGGTCCTATTCTACAGCAGCTGTAGCTGTGGTCCTATTCTACAGCAGCTGTAGCTGTGGTCCTATTCTACAGCTGTAGCTGTGGTACAGCAGCTGTAGCTGTGGTCCTATTCTACAGCAGCTGTAGCTGTGGTCCTATTCTACAGCAGCTGTAGCTGTGGTCCTATTCTACAGCAGCTGTAGCTGTGGTCCTATTCTACAGCAGCTGTAGCTGTGGTCCTATTCTACAGCAGCTGTAGCTGTGGTCCTATTCTACAGCAGCTGTAGCTGTGGTCCTATTCTACAGCAGCTGTAGCTGTGGTCAGCTGTATTCTACAGCAGCTGTAGCTGTGGTCCTATTCTACAGCAGCTGTAGCTGTGGTCCTATTCTACAGCAGCTGTAGCTGTGGTCCTATTCTACAGCAGCTGTAGCTGTGGTCTATTCTACAGCAGCTGCTGTGGTCCTATTCTACAGCAGCTGTAGCTGTGGTCCTATTCTACAGCAGCTGTAGCTGTGGTCCTATTCTACAGCAGCTGTAGCTGTGGTCCTATTCTACAGCAGCTGTAGCTGTGGTCCTATTCTACAGCAGCTGTAGCTGTGGTCCTATTCTACAGCAGCTGTAGCTGTGGTCCTATTCTACAGCAGCTGTAGCTGTGGTCCTATTCTACAGCAGCTGTAGCTGTGGTCCTATTCTACAGCAGCTGTAGCTGTGGTCCTATTCTACAGCAGCTGTAGCTGTGGTCCTATTCTACAGCAGCTGTAGCTGTGGTCCTATTCTACAGCAGCTGTAGCTGTGGTCCTATTCTACAGCAGCTGTAGCTGTGGTCCTATTCTACAGCAGCTGTAGCTGTGGTCCTATTCTACAGCAGCTGTAGCTGTGGTCCTATTCTACAGCAGCTGTAGCTGTGGTCCTATTCTACAGCAGCTGTAGCTGTGGTCCTATTCTACAGCAGCTGTAGCTGTGGTCCTATTCTACAGCAGCAGCTGTCCTATTCTACAGCAGCTGTGGTCCTATTCTACAGCAGCTGTAGCTGTGGTCCTATTCTACAGCAGCTGTAGCTGTGGTCCTATTCTACAGCAGCTGTAGCTGTGGTCCTATTCTACAGCAGCTGTAGCTGTGGTCCTATTCTACAGCAGCTGTAGCTGTGGTCCTATTCTACAGCAGCTGTAGCTGTGGTCCTATTCTACAGCAGCTGTAGCTGTGGTCCTATTCTACAGCAGCTGTAGCTGTGGTCCTATTCTACAGCAGCTGTAGCTGTGGTCCTATTCTACAGCAGCTGTAGCTGTGGTCCTATTCTACAGCAGCTGTAGCTGTGGTCCTATTCTACAGCAGCTGTAGCTGTGGTCCTATTCTACAGCAGCTGTAGCTGTGGTCCTATTCTACAGCAGCTGTAGCTGTGGTCCTATTCTACAGCAGCTGTAGCTGTGGTCCTATTCTACAGCAGCTGTAGCTGTGGTCCTATTCTACAGCAGCTGTAGCTGTGGTCCTATTCTACAGCAGCTGTAGCTGTGGTCCTATTCTACAGCAGCTGTAGCTGTGGTCCTATTCTACAGCAGCTGTAGCTGTGGTCCTATTCTACAGCAGCTGTAGCTGTGGTCCTATTCTACAGCAGCTGTAGCTGTGGTCCTATTCTACAGCAGCTGTAGCTGTGGTCCTATTCTACAGCAGCTGTAGCTGTGGTCCTATTCTACAGCAGCTGTAGCTGTGGTCCTATTCTACAGCAGCTGTAGCTGTGGTCCTATTCTACAGCAGCTGTAGCTGTGGTCCTATTCTACAGCAGCTGTAGCTGTGGTCCTATTCTACAGCAGCTGTAGCTGTGGTCCTATTCTACAGCAGCTGTAGCTGTGGTCCTATTCTACAGCAGCTGTAGCTGTGGTCCTATTCTACAGCAGCTGTAGCTGTGGTCCTATTCTACAGCAGCTGTAGCTGTGGTCCTATTCTACAGCAGCTGTAGCTGTGGTCCTATTCTACAGCAGCTGTAGCTGTGGTCCTATTCTACAGCAGCTGTAGCTGTGGTCCTATTCTACAGCAGCTGTAGCTGTGGTCCTATTCTACAGCAGCTGTAGCTGTGGTACAGCAGCTGTAGCTGTGGTCCTATTCTACAGCAGCTGTAGCTGTGGTCCTATTCTACAGCAGCTGTAGCTGTGGTCCTATTCTACAGCAGCTGTAGCTGTGGTCCTATTCTACAGCAGCTGTAGCTGTGGTCCTATTCTACAGCAGCTGTAGCTGTGGTCCTATTCTACAGCAGCTGTAGCTGTGGTCCTATTCTACAGCAGCTGTAGCTGTGGTCCTATTCTACAGCAGCTGTAGCTGTGGTCCTATTCTACAGCAGCTGTAGCTGTGGTCCTATTCTACAGCAGCTGTAGCTGTGGTCCTATTCTACAGCAGCTGTAGCTGTGGTCCTATTCTACAGCAGCTGTAGCTGTGGTCCTATTCTACAGCAGCTGTAGCTGTGGTCCTATTCTACAGCAGCTGTAGCTGTGGTCCTATTCTACAGCAGCTGTAGCTGTGGTCCTATTCTACAGCAGCTGTAGCTGTGGTCCTATTCTACAGCAGCTGTAGCTGTGGTCCTATTCTACAGCAGCTGTAGCTGTGGCTTCTACAGCAGCTGTAGCTGTGGTCCTATTCTACAGCAGCTGTAGCTGTGGTCCTATTCTACAGCAGCTGTAGCTGTGGTCCTATTCTACAGCAGCTGTAGCTGTGGTCCTATTCTACAGCAGCTGTAGCTGTGGTCCTATTCTACAGCAGCTGTAGCTGGTCCTATTCTGCAGCTGAAGCCTATTCTACAGCAGCTGTAGCTGTGGTCCTATTCTACAGCAGCTGTAGCTGTGGTCCTATTCTACAGCAGCTGTAGCTGTGGTCCTATTCTACAGCAGCTGTAGCTGTGGTCCTATTCTACAGCAGCTGTAGCTGTGGTCCTATTCTACAGCAGCTGTAGCTGTGGTCCTATTCTACAGCAGCTGTAGCTGTGGTCCTATTCTACAGCAGCTGTAGCTGTGGTCCTATTCTACAGCAGCTGTAGCTGTGGTCCTATTCTACAGCAGCTGTAGCTGTGGTCCTATTCTACAGCAGCTGTAGCTGTGGTCCTATTCTACAGCAGCTGTAGCTGTGGTCCTATTCTACAGCAGCTGTAGCTGTGGTCCTATTCTACAGCAGCTGTAGCTGTGGTCCTATTCTACAGCAGCTGTAGCTGTGGTCCTATTCTACAGCAGCAGCTGTCCTATTCTACAGCAGCTGTGGTCCTATTCTACAGCAGCTGTAGCTGTGGTCCTATTCTACAGCAGCTGTAGCTGTGGTCCTATTCTACAGCAGCTGTAGCTGTGGTCCTATTCTACAGCAGCTGTAGCTGTGGTCCTATTCTACAGCAGCTGTAGCTGTGGTCCTATTCTACAGCAGCAGCTGTGTAGCTGTGGTCCTATTCTACAGCAGCTGTAGCTGTGGTCCTATTCTACAGCAGCTGTAGCTGTGGTCTATTCTACAGCAGCTGTAGCTGTGGTCCTATTCTACAGCAGCTGTAGCTGTGGTCCTATTCTACAGCAGCTGTAGCTGTGGTCCTATTCTACAGCAGCTGTAGCTGTGGTCCTATTCTACAGCAGCTGTAGCTGTACGCCTGGTCCTATTCTACAGCAGCTGTAGCTGTGGTCCTATTCTACAGCAGCTGTAGCTGTGGTCCTATTCTACAGCAGCTGTAGCTGTGGTCCTATTCTACAGCAGCTGTAGCTGTGGTCCTATTCTACAGCAGCTGTGGCTCTATTCTACAGCAGCTGTAGCTGTGGTCCTATTCTACAGCAGCTGTAGCTGTGGTCCTATTCTACAGCAGCTGTAGCTGTGTGCAGCTGAAGCTGTGGTCCTATTCTACAGCAGCTGTAGCTGTGGTCCTATTCTACAGCAGCTGTAGCTGTGGTCCTATTCTACAGCAGCTGTAGCTGTGGTCCTATTCTACAGCAGCTGTAGCTGTGGTCCTATTCTACAGCAGCTGTAGCTGTGGTCCTATTCTACAGCAGCTGTAGCTGTGGTCCTATTCTACAGCAGCTGTAGCTGTGGTCCTAATCTACAGCAGCTGTAGCTGTGGTCCTATTCTACAGCAGCTGAAGCTGTGGTCCTATTCTACAGCAGCTGTAGCTGTGGTCCTATTCTACAGCAGCTGTAGCTGTGGTCCTATTCTACAGCAGCTGTAGCTGTGGTCCTATTCTACAGCAGCTGTAGCTGTGGTCCTATTCTAGCAGCAGCTGTAGCTGTGGTCCTATTCTACAGCAGCTGTAGCTGTGGTCCTATCTACAGCAGCTGTAGCTGTGGTCCTATTCTACAGCAGCTGTAGCTGTGGTCCTATTCTACAGCAGCTGTAGCTGTGGTCCTATTCTACAGCAGCTGTAGCTGTGGTCCTATTCTACAGCAGCTGTGGTCCTATTCTACAGCAGCTGTGGTCCTATTCTACAGCAGCTGTAGCTGTGGTCCTATTCTACAGCAGCTGTAGCTGTGGTCCTATTCTACAGCAGCTGTAGCTGTGGTCCTAATCTACAGCAGCTGTAGCTGTGGCTATTCTACAGCAGGTAGCTGTGGTCCTATTCTACAGCAGCTGTAGCTGTGGTCCTATTCTACAGCAGCTGTAGCTGTGGTCCTATTCTACAGCAGCTGTAGCTGTGGTACAGCAGCTGTGGTGTAGCTGTGGTCCTATTCTACAGCAGCTGTAGCTGTGGTCCTATTCTACAGCAGCTGTAGCTGTGGTCCTATTCTACAGCAGCTGTAGCTGTGGTCCTATTCTAGCAGCAGCTGTGGTCTACAGCAGCTGTAGCTGTGGTCCTATTCTACAGCAGCTGTAGCTGTGGTCCTATTCTACAGCAGCTGTAGCTGTGGTCCTATTCTACAGCAGCTGTAGCTGTGGTCCTATTCTACAGCAGCTGTAGCTGTGGTCCTAATCTACAGCAGCTGTGGTCCTATTCTACAGCAGCTGTAGCTGTGGTCCTATTCTACAGCAGCTGTAGCTGTGGTCCTATTCTACAGCAGCTGTAGCTGTGGTCCTATTCTACAGCAGCTGTCTATTCTACAGCAGTGGTCCTATTCTACAGCAGCTGTAGCTGTGGTCCTATTCTACAGCAGCTGTAGCTGTGGTCCTATTCTAGAGCAGCGGTAGCTGTGGTCATAATCTACAGCAGCTGTAGCTGTGGTCCTATTCTACAGCAGCTGTAGCTGTGGTCCTATTCTACAGCAGCTGTAGCTGTGGTCCTATTCAACAGCAGCTGTGCTGTAGCTGTGGTCCTATTCTACAGCAGCTGTAGCTGTGGTCCTAATCTACAGCAGCTGTAGCTGTGGTCCTAATCTACAGCAGCTGTAGCTGTGGTCCTATTCTACAGCAGCTGAAGCTGTGGTCCTATTCTACAGCAGCTGTAGCTGTGGTCCTATTCTACAGCAGCTGAAGCTGTGGTCCTATTCTACAGCAGCTGTAGCTGTGGTCCTATTCTACAGCAGCTGTAGCTGTGGTCCTATCTACAGCAGCTGTAGCTGTGGTCCTATTCTACAGCAGCTGTAGCTGTGGTCCTATTCTACAGCAGCTGTAGCTGTGGTCCTAATCTACAGCAGCTGTAGCTGTGGTCCTATTCTACAGCAGCTGAAGCTGTGGTCCTATTCTACAGCAGCTGTGGTCCTATTCTACAGCAACTGTAGCTGTGGTCCTAATCTACAGCAGCTGTAGCTGTGGTCCTATTCTACAGCAGCTGTGGTCCTATTCTACAGCAGCTGTAGCTGTGGTCCTATTCTACAGCAGCTGTAGCTGTGGTCCTAATCTACAGCAGCTGTAGCTGTGGTCCTATTCTACAGCAGCTGTAGCTGTGGTCCTATTCTACAGCAGCTGTGGTCCTATTCTACAGCTGCTGTAGCTGTGGTCAGCTGTAGCTGTGGTCCTATTCTACAGCAGCTGTAGCTGTGGTCCTAATCTACAGCAGCTGTAGCTGTGGTCCTATTCTACAGCAGCTGTAGCTGTCCTATTCTACAGCAGCTGTAGCTGTCCTATTCTACAGCAGCTGTAGCTGTGGTCCTATTCTACAGCAGCTAGCTGTGGTCCTATTCTACAGCAGCTGTAGCTGTGGTCCTATTCTACAGCAGCTGTAGCTGTGGTCCTATTCTACAGCAGCTGTAGCTGTGGTCCTATTCTACAGCAGCTGTCCTATTCTACAGCAGCTGTGGTCCTATTCTACAGCAGCTGTAGCTGTGGTCCTAATCTACAGCAGCTGTAGCTGTGGTCCTATTCTACACAGCAGCTGTACAGCAGCTGTGGTCCTATTCTACAGCAGCTGTAGCTGTGGTCCTATTCTACAGCAGCAGTCCTATTCTACAGCTGTAGCTGTGGTCCTAATCTACAGCAGCTGTAGCTGTGGTCCTATTCTACAGCAGCAGCTGTGGTCCTATTCTACAGCAGCAGCTGTAGCTGTGGTCCTATTCTACAGCAGCTGTAGCTGTGGTCCTATTCTACAGCAGCTGTAGCTGTGGTCCTATTCTACAGCAGCTGTAGCTGTGGTACAGCAGCTATGGTCTACAGCAGCTGTAGCTGTGGTCCTATTCTACAGCAGCTGTGGTCCTATTCTACAGCAGCTGTAGCTGTGGTCCTATTCTACAGCAGCTGTAGCTGTGGTCCTATTCTACAGCAGCTGTAGCTGTGGTCCTATTCTACAGCAGCTGTAGCTGTGGTCCTATTCTACAGCAGCTGTAGCTGTGGTCCTAATCTACAGCAGCTGTAGCTGTGGTCCTATTCTACAGCAGCTGTAGCTGTGGTCCTATTCTACAGCAGCTGTAGCTGTGGTCCTATTCTACAGCAGCTGTAGCTGTGGTCCTATTCTACAGCAGCTGTGGTCCTATTCTACAGCAGCTGTGGTCCTATTCTACAGCAGCTGTGGTCCTATTCTACAGCAGCTGTAGCTGTGGTCCTATTCTACAGCAGCTGTAGCTGTGGTCCTATTCTACAGCAGCTGTAGCTGTGGTCCTATTCTACAGCAGCTGTAGCTGTGGTCCTAATCTACAGCAGCTGTAGCTGTGGTCCTATTCTACAGCAGCTGAAGCTGTGGTCCTATTCTACAGCAGCTGTGCTGTGGTCCTATTCTACAGCAGCTGTAGCTGTGGTCCTATTCTACAGCAGCTGTAGCTGTGGTCCTAATCTACAGCAGCTGTAGCTGTGGTCCTAATCTATTCTACAGCAGCTGTAGCTGTGGTCCTATTCTACAGCAGCTGTAGCTGTGGTCCTATTCTACAGCAGCTGTAGCTGTGGTCCTATTACAGCAGCTGTATCTGTGGTCCTATTCTACAGCAGCTGTAGCTGTGGTCCTATTCTACAGCAGCTGTAGCTGTGGTCCTATTCTACAGCAGCTGTAGCTGTGGTCCTATTCTACAGCAGCTGAAGCTGTGGTCCTATTCTACAGCAGCTGTGGCAGCAGCTGTAGCTGTGGTCCTAATCTACAGCAGCTGTAGCTGTGGTCCTATTCTACAGCAGCTGTAGCTGTGGGTCCTATTCTACAGCAGCTGTAGCTGTGGTCTATTCTACAGCAGCTGTAGCTGTGGTCCTATTCTACAGCAGCTGTAGCTGGTCCTATTCTACAGCAGCTGTCCTATTCTACAGCTGCTGTGGTCCTATTCTACAGCAGCTGTAGCTGTGGTCCTATTCTACAGCAGCTGTAGCTGTGGTCCTATTCTACAGCAGCAGCTGTGGTCCTATCTACAGCAGCTGTAGCTGTGGTCCTATTCTACAGCAGCTGTAGCTGTGGTCCTATTCTACAGCAGCTGTAGCTGTGGTCCTATTCTACAGCAGCTGTGGTCCTATTCTACAGCAGCTGTAGCTGTGGTCCTATTCTACAGCAGCTGTAGCTGTGGTCCTATTCTACAGCAGCAGCTGTGGTCCTATTCTACAGCAGCTAGCTGTGGTCCTAATCTACAGCAGCTGTAGCTGTGGTCCTATTCTACAGCAGCTGTAGCTGTGGTCCTATTCTACAGCAGCTGTAGCTGTGGTCCTATTCTACAGCAGCTGTAGCTGTGGTCCTATTCTACAGCAGCTGTAGCTGTGGTCCTATTCTACAGCAGCTGTAGCTGTGGTCCTATTCTACAGCAGCTGTAGCTGTGGTCCTATTCTACAGCAGCTGTAGCTGTGGTCCTATTCTACAGCAGCTGTAGCTGTGGTCCTAATCTACAGCAGCTGTAGCTGTGGTCCTATTCTACAGCAGCTGTAGCTGTGGTCCTATTCTACAGCAGCTGTAGCTGTGGTCCTATTCTACAGCAGCTGTAGCTGTGGTCCTATTCTACAGCAGCTGTAGCTGTGGTCCTATTCTACAGCAGCTGTAGCTGTGGTCCTATTCTACAGCAGCTGTAGCTGTGGTCCTATTCTACAGCAGCTGTAGCTGTGGTCCTATTCTACAGCAGCTGTAGCTGTGGTCCTATTCTACAGCAGCTGTAGCTGTGGCTATTCAGCAGCTGTAGCTGTGGTCCTATTCTACAGCAGCTGTAGCTGTGGTCCTATTCTACAGCAGCTGTAGCTGTGGTCCTATTCTACAGCAGCTGTAGCTGTGGTCCTATTCTACAGCAGCTGTAGCTGTGGTCCTATTCTACAGCAGCTGTAGCTGTGGTCCTATTCTACAGCAGCTGTAGCTGTGGTCCTATTCTACAGCAGCAGCTGGTCCTATTCTACAGCAGCTGTAGCTGTGGTCCTATTCTACAGCAGCTGTAGCTGTGGTCCTATTCTACAGCAGCTGTAGCTGTGGTCCTATTCTACAGCAGCTGTAGCTGTGGTCCTATTCTACAGCATTCTACAGCAGCTGTAGCTGTGGTCCTATTCTACAGCAGCTGTAGCTGTGGTCCTATTCTACAGCAGCTGTAGCTGTGGTCCTATTCTACAGCAGCTGTAGCTGTGGTCCTATTCTACAGCAGCTGTAGCTGTGGTCCTAATCTACAGCAGCTGTAGCTGTGGTCCTATTCTACAGCAGCTGTAGCTGTGGTCCTAAGCTGAAGCTGTGGTCTACAGCAGCTGTAGCTGTGGTCCTATTCTACAGCAGCTGTAGCTGTGGTCCTATTCTACAGCAGCTGTAGCTGTGGTCCTATTCTACAGCAGCTGTAGCTGTGGTCCTATTCTACAGCAGCTGTAGCTGTGGTCCTATTCTACAGCAGCTGTAGCTGTGGTCCTATTCTACAGCAGCTGTAGCTGTGGTCCTATTCTACAGCAGCTGTAGCTGTGGTCCTATTCTACAGCAGCTGTAGCTGTGGTCCTAATCTACAGCAGCTGTAGCTGTGGTCCTATTCTACAGCAGCTGTAGCTGTGGTCCTATTCTACAGCAGCTGTAGCTGTGGTCCTATTCTACAGCAGCTGTAGCTGTGGTCCTATTCTACAGCAGCTGTAGCTGTGGTCCTATTCTAGCAGCAGCTGTAGCTGTGGTCCTATTCTACAGCAGCTGTAGCTGTGGTCCTAATCTACAGCAGCTGTAGCTGTGGTCCTATTCTACAGCAGCTGTAGCTGTGGTCCTATTCTACAGCAGCTGTAGCTGTGGTCCTATTCTACAGCAGCTGTAGCTGTGGTCCTATTCTACAGCAGCTGTAGCTGTGGTCCTATTCTACAGCAGCTGTAGCTGTGGTCCTATTCTACAGCAGCTGTAGCTGTGGTCCTATTCTACAGCAGCTGTAGCTGTGGTCCTAATCTACAGCAGCTGTAGCTGTGGTCTATTCTACAGCAGCTGTAGCTGTGGTCCTATTCTACAGCAGCTGTAGCTGTGGTCCTATTCTACAGCAGCTAGCTGTGGTCCTATTCTACAGCAGCTGTAGCTGTGGTCCTATTCTACAGCAGCTGTAGCTGTGGTCCTATTCTACAGCACAGCTGTGGTCCTATTCTACAGCAGCTGTAGCTGTCCTATTCTACAGCAGCTGTAGCTGTGGTCCTATTCTACAGCAGCTGTAGCTGTGGTCCTATTCTACAGCAGCTGTGGTCCTATTCTACAGCAGCTGTAGCTGTCTATTCTACAGCAGCTGGTGGTCCTATTCTACAGCAGCTGTAGCTGTGGTCCGGTCCTATTCTACAGCAGCTGTAGCTGTGGTCCTATTCTACAGCAGCTGTAGCTGTGGTCCTATTCTACAGCAGCTGTAGCTGTGGTCCTATTCTACAGCAGCTGTATTCTATTCTACAGCAGCTGTAGCTGTGGTCCTATTCTACAGCAGCTGTAGCTGTGGTCCTATTCTACAGCAGCTGTAGCTGTGGTCCTATTCTACAGCAGCTGTAGCTGTCCTATTCTACAGCAGCTGTCCTATTCTACAGCAGCTGTAGCTGTGGTCCTATTCTACAGCAGCTGTAGCTGTGGTCCTATTCTACAGCAGCTGTAGCTGTGGTCCTATTCTACAGCAGCTGTAGCTGTGGTCCTATTCTACAGCAGCTGTAGCTGTGGTCCTATTCTACAGCAGCTGTAGCTGTGGTCCTATTCTACAGCAGCTGTAGCTGTGGTCCTATTCTACAGCAGCTGTAGCTGTGGTCCTATTCTACAGCAGCTGTAGCTGTGGTCCTATTCTACAGCAGCTGTAGCTGTGGTCCTATTCTACAGCAGCTGTGGTCCTATTCTACAGCAGCTGTATCTGTGGTCCTATTCTACAGCAGCTGTAGCTGTGGTCCTATTCTACAGCAGCTGTAGCTGTGGTCCTATTCTACAGCAGCTGTAGCTGTGGTCCTATTCTACAGCAGCTGTAGCTGTGGTCCTATTCTACAGCAGCTGTAGCTGTGGTCCTATTCTACAGCAGCTGTAGCTGTGGTCCTATTCTACAGCAGCTGTAGCTGTGGTCCTATTCTACAGCAGCTGTAGCTGTGGTCCTATTCTACAGCAGCTGTAGCTGTGGTCCTATTCTACAGCAGCTGTAGCTGTGGTCCTATTCTACAGCAGCTGTAGCTGTGGTCCTATTCTACAGCAGCTGTAGCTGTGGTCCTATTCTACAGCAGCTGTAGCTGTGGTCTATTCTACAGCAGCTGTAGCTGTGGTCCTATTCTACAGCAGCTGTGGTCCTATTCTACAGCAGCTGTAGCTGTGGTCCTATTCTACAGCAGCTGTAGCTGTGGTCCTATTCTACAGCAGCTGTAGCTGTCCTATTCTACAGCAGCTGTAGCTGTGGTCCTATTCTACAGCAGCTGTAGCTGTGGTACAGCAGCTGTAGCTGTGGTCCTATTCTACAGCAGCTGTAGCTGTGGTCCTATTCTACAGCAGCTGTAGCTGTGGTCCTAATTCTACAGCAGCTGTAGCTGTGGTCCTATTCTACAGCAGCTGTAGCTGTGGTCCTATTCTACAGCAGCTGTAGCTGTGGTCCTATTCTACAGCAGCTGTAGCTGTGGTCCTATTCTACAGCAGCTGTAGCTGTGGTCCTATTCTACAGCAGCTGTAGCTGTGGTCCTATTCTACAGCAGCTGTTGCTGTGGTCCTAATCTACAGCAGCTGTAGCTGTGGTCCTAATCTACAGCAGCTGTAGCTGTGGCTGCTTGCTGTGGTCCTAATCTAGCAGCTGTGGTCCTATTCTACAGCAGCTGTAGCTGTGGTCCTATTCTACAGCAGCTGTAGCTGTGGTCCTATTCTACAGCAGCTGTAGCTGTGGTCCTATTCTACAGCAGCTGTAGCTGTGGTCCTATTCTACAGCAGCTGTAGCTGTGGTCCTATTCTACAGCAGCTGTTAGCTGTGGTCCTAATCTACAGCAGCTGTAGCTGTGGTCCTATTCACAGCAGCTGTAGCTGTGGTCCTATTCTACAGCAGCTGTGGTCCTATTCTACAGCAGCTGTAGCTGTGGTCCTTTTCTACAGCAGCTGTAGCAGTGGTCCTAATCTACACCAGCTGTATCTGTGGTCCCATTCTACAGCAGCTGTAGCTGTGGTCCTATTCTCCAGCAGCTGTAACTGTGGTCCTAATCTACAGCAGCTGTAGCTGTGGTCCTATTCTACAGCAGCTGTAGCTGTGGTCCTATTCTACAGCAGCTGTAGCTGTGGTCCTATTCTACAGCAGCTGTAGCTGTGGTCCTATTCTACAGCAGCTGTAGCTGTGGTCCTATTCTACAGCAGCTGTAGCTGTGGTCCTATTCTACAGCAGCTGTAGCTGTGGTCCTATTCTACAGCAGCTGTAGCTGTGGTCCTATTCTACAGCAGCTGGTCCTATTCTACAGCAGCTAGCTGTGGTCCTATTCTACAGCAGCTGTAGCTGTGGTCCTATTCTACAGCAGCTGTAGCTGTGATCCTAATCTACAGCAGCTGTAGCTGTGGTCCTATTCTACAGCAGCTGTGGTCCTAATCTACAGCAGCTGTATCTGTGGTCCTATTCTACAGCAGCTGTAGCTGTGGTCCTATTCTACAGCAGCTGTAGCTGTGGTCCTAATCTACAGCAGCTGTAGCTGTGGTCCTATTCTACAGCAGCTGTAGCTGTGGTCCTATTCTACAGCAGCTGTAGCTGTGGTCCTATTCTACAGCAGCTGTAGCTGTGGTCCTAATCTACAGCAGCTGTAGCTGTGGTCCTATTCTACAGCAGCTGTAGCTGTGGTCCTATTCTACAGCAGCTGTAGCTGTGGTCCTATTCTACAGCAGCTGTAGCTGTGGTCCTATTCTACAGCAGCTGTAGCTGTGGTCCTATTCTACAGCAGCTGTATCTGTGGTCCTATTCTACAGCAGCTGTAGCTGTGGTCCTATTCTACAGCAGCTGTAGCTGTGGTCCTATTCTACAGCAGCTGTAGCTGTGGTCCTATTCTACAGCAGCTGTATCTGTGGTCCTATTCTACAGCAGCTGTAGCTGTGGTCCTATGGTCATATTCTACAGCAGCTGTAGCTGTGGTCATATTCTACAGCAGCTGTATCTGTGGTCCTAATCTACAGCAGCTGTAACTGTGGTCCTATTCTACAGCAGCTGTATCTGTGGTCCTAATCTACAGCAGCTGTAGCTGTGGTCCTATTCTACAGCAGCTGTAGCTGTGGTCCTATTCTACAGCAGCTGTAGCTGTGGTCCTATTCTACAGCAGCTGTAGCTGTGGTCCTATTCTACAGCAGCTGTAGCTGTGGTCCTATTCTACAGCAGCTGTATCTGTGGTCCTGTTCTACAGCAGCTGTAGCTGTGGTCCTATTCTACAGCAGCTGTATCTGTGGTCCTATTCTACAGCAGCTGTAGCTGTGGTCCTAATCTACAGCAGCTGTAGCTGTGGTCCTATTCTACAGCAGCTGTAGCTGTGGTCCTATTCTACAGCAGCTGTATCTGTGGTCCTATTCTACAGCAGCTGTATCTGTGGTCCTATTCTACAGCAGCTGTAGCTGTGGTCCTATTCTACAGCAGCTGTATCTGTGGTCCTATTCTACAGCAGCTGTAGCTGTGGTCCTAATCTACAGCAGCTGTAGCTGTGGTCCTATTCTACAGCAGCTGTAGCTGTGGTCCTATTCTACAGCAGCTGTAGCTGTGGTCCTATTCTACAGCAGCTGTTGCTGTGGTCCTAATCTACAGCAGCTGTAGCTGTGGTCCTATTCTACAGCAGCTGTAGCTGTGGTCCTAATCTACAGCAGCTGTAGCTGTGGTCCTATTCTACAGCAGCTGTTGCTGTGGTCCTAATCTACAACAGCTGTTGCTGTGGTCCTAATCTACAGCAGCTGTTGCTGTGGTCCTAATCTACAGCAGCTGTAGCTGTGGTCCTATTCTACAGCAGCTGTAGCTGTGGTCCTAATCTACAGCAGCTGTATCTGTGGTCCTATTCTACAGCAGCTGTAGCTGTGGTCCTATTCTACAGCAGCTGTAACTGTGGTCCTATTCTACAGCAGCTGTTGCTGTGGTCCTAATCTACAGCAGCTGTAGCTGTGGTCCTATTCTACAGCAGCTGTAGCTGTGGTCCTATTCTACAGCAGCTGTAGCTGTGGTCCTTTTCTACAGCAGCTGTAGCTGTGGTCCTAATCTACAGCAGCTGTAGCAGTGGTCCTAATCTACACCAGCTGTATCTGTGGTCCCATTCTACAGCAGCTGTAGCTGTGGTCCTATTCTCCAGCAGCTGTAGCTGTGGTCCTATTCTACAGCAGCTGTAGCTGTGGTCCTATTCTACAGCAGCTGTAGCTGTGGTCCTAATCTACAGCAGCTGTAGCTGTGGTCCTATTCTACAGCAGCTGTAGCTGTGGTCCTATTCTACAGCAGCTGTAGCTGTGGTCCTAATCTACAGCAGCTGTAGCTGTGGTCCTATTCTACAGCAGCTGTAGCTGTGGTCCTAATCTACAGCAGCTGTAGCTGTGGTCCTATTCTACAGCAGCTGTAGCTGTGGTCCTATTCTACAGCAGCTGTAGCTGTGGTCCTAATCTACAGCAGCTGTAGCTGTGGTCCTATTCTACAGCAGCTGTAGCTGTGGTCCTATTCTACAGCAGCTGTAGCTGTGGTCCTATTCTACAGCAGCTGTAGCTGTGGTCCTAATCTACAGCAGCTGTATCTGTGGTCCTATTCTACAGCAGCTGTAGCTGTGGTCCTATTCTACAGCAGCTGTAGCTGTGGTCCTAATCTACAGCAGCTGTACAGCAGCTGTGGTCCTATTCTACAGCAGCTGTAGCTGTGGTCCTATTCTACAGCAGCTGTAGCTGTGGTCCTAATCTACAGCAGCTGTAGCTGTGGTCCTATTCTACAGCAGCTGTAGCTGTGGTCCTATTCTACAGCAGCTGTAGCTGTGGTCCTATTCTACAGCAGCTGTAGCTGTGGTCCTAATCTACAGCAGCTGTAGCTGTGGTCCTATTCTACAGCAGCTGTAGATGTGGTCCTATTCTATAGCAGCTGTAGCTGTGGTCCTATTCAACAGCAGCTGTATCTGTGGTCCTATTCTACAGCAGCTGTAGCTGTGGTCCTATTCTACAGCAGCTGTAGCTGTGGTCCTATTCTACAGCAGCTGAAGCTGTGGTCCTATTCTACAGCAGCTGTAGCTGTGGTCCTATTCTACAGCAGCTGTCTGTGGTCCTATTCTACAGCAGCTGTAGCTGTGGTCCTATTCTACAGCAGCTGTAGCTGTGGTCCTATTCTACAGCAGCTGTAGCTGTGGTCCTATTCTACAGCAGCTGTAGCTGTGGTCCTATGTAGCTGTGGTCCTATTCTACAGCAGCTGTAGCTGTGGTCCTATTCTACAGCAGCTGTATCTGTGGTCCTATTCTACAGCAGCTGTAGCTGTGGTCCTATTCTACAGCAGCTGTAGCTGTGGTCCTATTCTACAGCAGCTGTAGCTGTGGTCCTATTCTACAGCAGCTGTAGCTGTGGTCCTATTCTACAGCAGCTGTAGCTGTGGTCCTAATCTACAGCAGCTGTAGCTGTGGTCCTATTCTACAGCAGCTGTAGCTGTGGTCCTAATCTACAGCAGCTGTAGCTGTGGTCCTATTCTACAGCAGCTGTATCTTTGGTCCTAATCTACAGCAGCTGTATCTGTGGTCCTATTCTACAGCAGCTGTAGCTGTGGTCCTATTCTACAGCAGCTGTAGCTGTGGTCCTATTCTACAGCAGCTGTAGCTGTGGTCCTATTCTACAGCAGCTGTAGCTGTGGTCCTATGGTCATATTCTACAGCAGCTGTAGCTGTGGTCATATTCTACAGCAGCTGTAGCTGTGGTCCTAATCTACAGCAGCTGTAAGCTGTGGTCCTATTCTACAGCAGCTGTATCTGTGGTCTATTCTAATCTACAGCAGCTGTAGCTGTGGTCCTATTCTACAGCAGCTGTAGCTGTGGTCCTAATCTACAGCAGCTGTAGCTGTGGTCCTATTCTACAGCAGCTGTAGATGTGGTCCTATTCTACAGCAGCTGTAGCTGTGGTCCTATTCTACAGCAGCTGTTGCTATGGTCCTATTCTCCAGCAGCTGTAGCTGTGGTCCTATTCTACAGCAGCTGTAGCTGTGGTCCTAATCTACAGCAGCTGTATCTGTGGTCCTATTCTACAGCAGCTGTTGCTGTGGTCCTAATCTACAGCAGCTGTAGCTGTGGTCCTATTCTACAGCAGCTGTAGCTGTGGTCCTATTCTACAGCAGCTGTAGCTGTGGTCCTAATCTACAGCAGCTGTAGCTGTGGTCCTATTCTACAGCAGCTGTAGCTGTGGTCCTATTCTACAGCAGCTGTAGCTGTGGTCCTATTCTACAGCAGCTGTAGCTGTGGTCCTATTCTACAGCAGCTGTAGCTGTGGTCCTATTCTACAGCAGCTGTAGCTGTGGTCCTATTCTACAGCAGCTGTAGCTGTGGTCCTATTCTACAGCAGCTGTAGCTGTGGTCCTATTCTACAGCAGCTGTAGCTGTGGTCCTATTCTACAGCAGCTGTAGCTGTGGTCCTAATCTACAGCAGCTGTTGCTGTGGTCCTATTCTACAGCAGCTGTAGCTGTGGTCCTATTCTACAGCAGCTGTAGCTGTGGTCCTAATCTACAGCAGCTGTAGCTGTGGTCCTATTCTACAGCAGCTGTAGCTGTGGTCCTAATCTACAGCAGCTGTATCTGTGGTCCTATTCTACAGCAGCTGTAGCTGTGGTCCTATTCTACAGCAGCTGTAGCTGTGGTCCTATTCTACAGCAGCTGTAGCTGTGGTCCTATTCTACAGCAGCTGTAGCTGTGGTCCTATGGTCATATTCTACAGCAGCTGTAGCTGTGGTCATATTCTACAGCAGCTGTATCTGTGGTCCTAATCTACAGCAGCTGTAGCTGTGGTCCTATTCTACAGCAGCTGTATCTGTGGTCCTAATCTACAGCAGCTGTAGCTGTGGTCCTATTCTACAGCAGCTGTAGCTGTGGTCCTAATCTACAGCAGCTGTAGCTGTGGTCCTATTCTACAGCAGCTGTAGCTGTGGTCCTATTCTACAGCAGCTGTAGCTGTGGTCCTATTCTACAGCAGCTGTTGCTATGGTCCTATTCTCCAGCAGCTGTAGCTGTGGTCCTATTCTACAGCAGCTGTGGTCCTATTCTAGCTGAAGCTGTGGTCCTATTCTACAGCAGCTGTAGCTGTGGTCCTATTCTACAGCAGCTGTAGCTGTGGTCCTAATCTACAGCAGCTGTAGCTGTGGTCCTATTCTACAGCAGCTGTAGCTGTGGTCCTATTCTACAGCAGCTGTAGCTGTGGTCCTAATCTACAGCAGCTGTAGCTGTGGTCCTATTCTACAGCAGCTGTATCTGTGGTCCTAATCTACAGCAGCTGTAGCTGTGGTCCTATTCTACAGCAGCTGTAGCTGTGGTCCTAATCTACAGCAGCTGTAGCTGTGGTCCTATTCTACAGCAGCTGTGGTCCTATTCTACAGCAGCTGTAGCTGTGGTCCTATTCTACAGCAGCTGTAGCTGTGGTCCTATTCTACAGCAGCTGCAGCTGTGGTCCTAATCTACAGCAGCTGTAGCTGTGGTCCTATTCTACAGCAGCTGTAGCTGTGGTCCTATTCTACAGCAGCTGTAGCTGTGGTCCTATTCTACAGCAGCTGTAGCTGTGGTCCTATTCTACAGCAGCTGTAGCTGTGGTCCTATTCTACAGCAGCTGTAGCTGTGGTCCTTTTTATTTGTGTTGTTGGTAACTTATTTTTTTAACTTATTTTTTACATAATGTTGCTGCTACCTTCTCTTATGACCTAAACATATCTTCTGGACATCAGGACTGCGATTACTCACCACAGACTTGCAGAATAATTTATTTCCTTTAACGAGTCTGAAGAGGCTGACATGAACAATGTACTGCTTTCTCGGGAACAGGCCCTGATGCACGTGATTTTGGTGAAGAGGAGGTGGAGAAAAAGGGTCCCGAGGACGGGTTGCCTGCCGATAAGACTAGCTGTGGTCCTATTCTACAAAAAAACCACTTCCTTCCATTCTAGTAAGCAGCTGCCATCTTCTGTGGACAAATTCTACTACTAATAGCTAATACTACTACTACTGCAGCTGCTACTACTACTGCTACTACTGCTACTAACAGCGGCTGTATCTACTACTAATACTAATACTACTATTCAACTGTCCTAATAATACTACTACTAGCTGTGGTCCTAACTACTAGCTTGGTCCTATTCAACTACTACTACTACTACCACTGCTACCTATTCTACAGCAGCTACTACTGCTACACTGCTACTAATACTGGTCCTACTACTGCAGCTACTATTACTACAACTGCTACTACTACCACTGCTACCACTAGCTACTACTACTACTACTACTACTACTACTACTGCTATTACAACTACTACTAATACTAATACTACAGCGGCTAATGCTATCTACTACTAGCTACTATTCTACTGCTAGCTGTCCTACTGCAGCTGCTGTGGTCCTATTCTACAGCAGCTACTACTATTCTACAGCAGCTACTACTAATCTACAGCAGCTGCTGTACTACTAGCTACTACTATTCTACTAGCTACTATTCCAGCTGTAGCTACTAATCTACTACTACCACCAGCAGCTGTAGCTGTACTAACTATTTTTTTACTATTGCTACCACTACTACTACTACTACTACTATTACTACTATTTCCTACGAGTCTACCACTACTACTACTACTACTGGGAACAGGCCTACTGCTAATACTACTACTAACTACTACTCCACTGCTGCTCTTATGACCTAAACATATCTACTACTACTACTAATACTGCTACTACTACTAATAATAATAATGCTACTACTACTACTACTAATACTACTGCTATTACCACTACTACTACTACTACTACTACTACTACTGCTATTACCACTCCTACTACTACCACTATTACTACTACTACTACTACTACTACTACTACTACTACTACTACAACTACTACTACTACTAATACTACTGCTATTACCACTACTACTACTACTACTACAACTACTACTACTACTAATACTACTGCTATTACCACTACTACCACTACTGCTGCTGCTGCTGCTGCTGCAGCTGCTACTGCTACTGCTACGGTAATACTGCTACTGCTAATGCTGCTGCTACTGCTAATGCTGCTAGTACTGCTGCTGCTATTACCACTGCTACTGCTCCTGCTGCTGCTGCTATTTCCACTGCTGCTGCTGCCACCGCTGCTACTACTGCTGCTACTACTGCTGCTGCTGCTGCTGCTGCTACTGCTACTACTACTGCTGCTACTGCTACTGCTACTACTGCTGCTGCTTGCTGCTGCTGCTACTACTGCTGCTGGTACTACTACTGCCGCTACTACTACTACTGCTACTACTACTAAAAATAATAATATGACTAATGCTGCTGCTGCTGCTGCTACTACTGCAACTACTTCTAATAATACTAACACTACTAATAATACTACTACTACTACTACTACTACTACTACTACTACTACTACTACTACTACTACTATAACTCTACTAATAATAATAATACAAAAAAATAATAATATGACTAATAACACTCCTACTACTAATACTACAACTACTACAATTACTAATAATACTAATAATAATACTAATACTAAAACACTACAAATAACAATAATAATAATACAAATACTAATACTACCTCTACTACTACTACTACTACTACTACTACTACTACTACTACTACTACTAACACTATAACACGTAACACTAATAATTACAATAATACAAATTATAATACTACTAATACTACTACCACTACTACTACTAGTAATAATACACCTAATAATACTACTAATACTACTAGTAATACTACTACTACTACTACACTACTAATAACAAAACTAATAATAAAAATTATACTACTACTACTACTAGTACTAGCACTACTACTACTGGTAATACTACTACTACTACTACTACTATAACACTATTAATAAAAAAATAATAATACAAATTATACTTCTACTACTACTAGTACTACTAGTACTACTACCACTACTACTACTACTACTACTACTACTATAACACTACTAATAACAAAAATAAAAATACAAATTATAGTACTACTACTACTACTACTACTAATACTACTACTACTACTACTACTAACTCTATAACACTACTAATAACAATAATAATAATAAAAATAATACTACCTCTACTACTACTACGACTACTACTACTACTACTACTACGACTACTACTACTACTACTACTAACACTGTAACACTAATAATAACAATAATAAAACAAATAATAATAGTAATAATACTATCACTACTACTACCACTAGTAATAATACTATCACTACTACTACCACTAGTAATAATACTATCACAACTACTACCACTAGTAATAATACTAATACTACTACTACTAGTAAGAATACTATTACTACTACTACTAGTAATAATACTACTACCGATACTACCACTAGTAATAATACTATTACTACTACTACCACAAGTAATAATAATACTACTACCACTAGTAATAATACTACTACCACTACTACCACCAGTAATAATACTATTACTACTACTACCACTAGTAATAATACTATTACTACTACTACCACTAGTAATAATACTATTACTACTACTACCACTAGTAATAATACTAATACTACTACGACTAGTAAGAATACTATTACTACTACTACTAGTAATAATACTACTACCAATACTACCACTAGTAATAATACTATTACTACTACTACCACAAGTAATAATACTACTACCACTACTACCACTAGTAATAATACTACTACCACTACTACCACCAGTAATAATACTAATACTAATACTACCACCAGTAATAATACTAATACTACTACTACTAGTAATACTACTATTACTACTACTACCACTAGTAATAATACTATCACTACTACTACCACTAGTAATAATACTAATACTATTACTACTAGTAATAATACTAATAATATTACTACTACTAGTAGTAATAATACTACCACCTACTACTACTACTAGTGATAATACTAATACTACTACTAGTAATAATACTATTACTACTAATACCACTAGTAATAATACTATTACTACTACTACCACTAGTAATAATGCTTTTACTACTACTACCAATAGTAATAATACTAATACTACTACTACCAGTAATAATACTATTACTACTACTACTAGTAATAATACTACTACCACTACAACCACTAGTAATAATACTTTTACTACTACTACTACTAGTGATACTACTACTACCACTACTACCACTAGTAATAATACTAATACTACTACTACCACTAGTAATAATACTAATACTACTACTACCACTAGTAATAATAATAATACTAATACTACCACTACTACCACTAGTAATAATACTAATACTACTACTAGTAGTAATAATACTACTACCACTACTACCACTAGTAATCATACTAATACTACTAATAATACTACAACTAATACTACCACTACTGCCACTAGTAATAATACTAATACTACTACTACTACTAGTAATAATACTAATATTACTACTACTAGTAATAATACTAATACTACTACCACTAGTAATAATACTACTACCACTACTACTACTAGTGATAATACTATTACCACTACTACCACTAGTAATAATACTAATACTACTACCAATAGTAATAATACTAATACTACTACCACTAGTAATAATACTACCACTACTACTACTAGTGATAATACTATTACCACTACTACTAGTGATAATACTACTACCTACTACTACCACTAGTAATACTACTAATACTACTACCACTAGTAATAATACTACCATCTACTACTACCACTAGTAATAATACTAATACTACTACTACTAGTAATAATACTACTACCTACTACTACTAGTGATAATACTACTACCACTACTACTACTATTAATAATACTACTACCTACTACTACTACTAGTGATAATACTACTACCACTACTACCTCTAGTAATAATACTACTACATACTACTACTACTAGTGATAATACTAATACTACTACTAACACTAGTAATAATACTAATACTACTACTAGTAATAATACTACTACCTACTACTACTAGTGATAATACTACTACCACTACTACTACTATTAATAATACTACTACCTACTACTACTACTAGTGATAATACTACTACCACTACTACCTCTAGTAATAATACTACTACCTACTACTACTACTAGTGATAATACTAATACTGCTACTACCACTAGTAATAATACTAATACTAATACTACCACTAGTAATAATACTACTACCTACTACTACTAGTGATAATACTACTACCACTACTACTACTAGTAATAATACTACTACCTACTACTACTACTAGTGATAATACTATTACCACTACTACCACTAGTAATAATACAAATACTACTATTACTAGTAATAATACTACTACTACAACTACTAGTAATAATACTAATACTACTACCACTAGTAATTATACTAATACTACTACCACTAGTAATTATACCAATACTACCACTACTAGTGATAACACTAATACTACTACTACAAGTAATAATACTACTACCACTACTACCACCAGTAATAATACTATTACTACTACTACTAGTAATAATACTACTACCTACTACTACTAGTAATAATACTAATGCTACTACTACTAGTAATAATACTAATACTACTCCTAATAATAATACTAATACTACTACTACTAGAAATAATACTAATACTACTACCACTAGTAATACTACTACTACCTTCTACTACTACTAATCATACTACTAGACCACCTCCTCCTCCTAGTCCCACTCCACTACTAGACCATCTCCTACTCCTAGTCCCACTACACTACTAGACCACCTCCTCCTCCTCCTAGTCCCACTACACTACTAGACCACCTCCTCCTCCTAGTCCCACTACACTACTAGACCACCTCCTCCTCCTAGTCCCACTCCACTACTAGACCATCTCCTACTCCTAGTCCCACTACACTACTAGACCACCTCCTCCTCCTCCTAGTCCCACTACACTACTAGACCACCTCCTCCTCCTAGTCCCACTCCACTACTAGACCATCTCCTACTCCTAGTCCCACTACACTACTAGACCACCTCCTCCTCCTCCTAGTCCCACTACACTACTAGACCACCTCCTCCTCCTAGCCCCACTACACTACTAGACCGCATCCTCCTCCTAGTCCCACTACACTACTAGACCACCTCCTTCTCCTAGCCCCACTACACTACTAGACCATCTCCTACTCCTAGTCCCACTACACTACTAGACCACATCCTCCTCCTAGTCCCACTACACTACTAGACCACCTCCTCCTCCTAGCCCCACTACACTACTAGACCATCTCCTACTCCTAGTCCCACTACACTACTAGACCACCTCCTCCTCCTAGCCCCACTACACTACTAGACCACCTCCTCCTCCTAGCCCCACTACACTACTAGACCACATCCTCCTCCTAGTCCCACTACACTACTAGACCACCTCCTCCTCCTAGCCCCACTACACTACTAGACCATCTCCTCCTCCTCCTAGTCCACTACACTACTAGACCACCTCCTCCTCCAGGCCCCACTACACTACTAGACCACCTCCTCCTCCTCCTAGTCCCACTCCACTACTAGACCACCTCCTCCTCCTAGTCCCACTACACTACTAGACCACCTCCTCCTCCTAGTCCCACTACACTACTAGACCACCTCCTCCTCCTAGTCCCACTACACTACTAGACCACCTCCTCCTCCTAGTCCCACTACACTACTAGACCACCTCCTCCTCCTAGCCCCACTACACTACTAGACCACCTCCTCCTCCTAGCCCCACTACACTACTAGACCACATCCTCCTCCTAGTCCCACTAAACTACTAGACCACCTCCTCCTCCTAGTCCCACTACACTACTAGACCACCTCCTCCTCCTAGTTCCACTCCACTACTAGACCACCTCCTCCTTCTAGTTCCACTCCACTACTAGACCACCTCCTCCTCCTAGTCCCACTACACTACTAGACCACCTCCTCCTCCTAGTCCCACTACACTGCTAGACCACCTCCTCCTCCTAGTTCCATTCCACTACTAGACCACCTCCTCCTCCTAGTCCCACTACACTACTAGACCACCTCCTCCTCCTAGTCCCACTCCACTACTAGACCACCTCCTCCTCCCTCCTAGTTCCACTCCACTACTAGACCTCCTCCTCCTAGTCCCACTCCACTACTAGACCACCCCCTCCTAGTCCCACTACACAACTAGACCACCTCCTCCTCCTAGTCCCACTACACTACTAGACCACCTCCTCCTCCTAGTCCCACTACACTACTAGACCACCTCCTCCTCCTAGCCCCACTACACTACTAGACCACCTCCTCCTCCTAGTCCCACTACACTACTAGACCACCTCCTCCTCCTAGTCCCACTACACTACTAGACCACCTCCTCCTCCTAGTCCCACTACACTACTAGACCACCTCCTCCTCCTAGTTCCACTCCACTACTAGACCACCTCCTCCTTCTAGTTCCACTCCACTACTAGACCACCTCCTCCTCCTAGTCCCACTACACTACTAGACCACCTCCTCCTCCTAGTCCCACTCCACTACTATACCACATCCTCCTCCTCCCTAGTTCCACTCCACTACTTGACCACCTCCTCCTCCTAGTCCCACTACACTACTAGACCACCTCCTCCTCCTAGTCCCACTCCACTACTATACCACATCCCTCCTCCTCCTAGTTCCACTCCACTACTTGACCACCTCCTCCTCCTAGTTCCACTCCACTACTAGACCACCACCTCCTCCTAGTCCCACTACACTACTAGACCACCTCCTCCTCCTCCTAGTTCCACTCCACTACTAGACCACCACCTCCTCCTCCTAGTCCCACTACACTACTAGACCACCACCTCCTCCTAGTCCCACTACACTACTAGACCACCTCCTCCTCCTAGTTCCACTACACTACTAGACCACCTCCTCCTCCTAGTCCCACTCCACTACTAGACCACCCCCTCCTAGTCCCACTACACTACTAGACCACCTCCTCCTCCTAGTCCCACTACACTACTAGACCACCTCCTCCTCCTAGTCCCACTACACTACTAGACCACATCCTCCTCCTAGTTCCACTCCACTACTAGACCACCTCCTCCTCCTAGTCCCACTCCACTACTAGACCACCTCCTCCTCCTCCTAGTTCCACTCCACTACTAGACCTCCTCCTCCTAGTCCCACTCCACTACTAGACCACCCCCTCCTAGTCCCACTCCACTACTAGACCACCTCCTCCTCCTAGTCCCACTCCACTACTAGACCTCCTCCTCCTCCTAGTCCCACTACACTACTAGACCAACTCCTCCTCCTAGTCCCACTCCACTACTAGACCACCTCCTCCTCCTAGTCCCACTCCACTACTAGACCACCTCCTCCTCCTAGTCCAACTACACTACTAGACCACCTCCTCCTCCTAGTCCCACTACACTACTAGACCACCTCCTCCTCCTAGTCCCACTACACTACTAGACCACCTCCTCCTAGTCCCACTACACTACTAGACCACCTCCTCCTCCTCCTAGACCCACTACACTACTAGACCACCTCCTCCTCTTCCTAGTCCCACTACACTACTAGACCACCTCCTCCTCCTCCTAGTCCCACTACACTACTAGACCACCTCCTCCTCCTCCTAGTCCCACTACACTACTAGACCACCTCCTCCTAGTCCCACTACACTACTAGACCACCTCCTCCTCCTAGTCCCACTACACTACTAGACTACCTCCTCCTCCTAGTCCCACTACACTACTAGACCACCTCCTCCTCCTAGTCCCACTACACTACTAGACCACCTCCTCCTCCTAGTCCAACTACACTACTAGACCACCTCCTCCTCCTCCTAGTCCCACTACACTACTAGACCACCTCCTCCTCCTAGTCCCACTACACTACTAGACCACCTCCTCCTAGTCCCACTACACTACTAGACCACCTCCTCCTCCTAGTCCCACTACACTACTAGACCACCTCCTCCTAGTCCCACTACACTACTAGACCACCTCCTCCTCCTCCTAGTCCCACTCCACTACTAGACCACCCCCCCCCTCCTAGTCCCACTACACAACTAGACCACCTCCTCCTCCTAGCCCCACTACACTACTAGACCACCTCCTCCTCCTAGTCCCACTACACTACTAGACCACCTCCTCCTCCTAGTCCCACTACACTACTAGACCACCTCCTCCTCCTAGTCCCACTACACTACTAGACCACCTCCTCCTCCTAGTTCCACTCCACTACTAGACCACCTCCTCCTTCTAGTTCCACTCCACTACTAGACCACCTCCTCCTCCTAGTCCCACTACACTACTAGACCACCTCCTCCTCCTAGTCCCACTCCACTACTATACCACATCCTCCTCCTCCTAGTTCCACTCCACTACTTGACCACCTCCTCCTCCTAGTCCCACTACACTACTAGACCACCTCCTCCTCCTAGTCCCACTCCACTACTATACCACATCCTCCTCCTCCTAGTTCCACTCCACTACTTGACCACCTCCTCCTCCTAGTTCCACTCCACTACTAGACCACCACCTCCTCCTAGTCCCACTACACTACTAGACCACCTCCTCCTCCTCCTAGTTCCAATCCACTACTAGACCACCACCTCTTCCTCCTAGTCCCACTACACTACTAGACCACCACCTCCTCCTAGTCCCACTACACTACTAGACCACCTCCTCCTCCTAGTTCCACTACACTACTAGACCACCTCCTCCTCCTAGTCCCACTCCACTACTAGACCACCCCCCCCTCCTAGTCCCACTACACTACTAGACCACCTCCTCCTCCTAGTCCCACTACACTACTAGACCACCTCCTCCTCCTAGTCCCACTACACTACTAGACCACATCCTCCTCCTAGTTCCACTCCACTACTAGACCACCTCCTCCTCCTAGTCCCACTCCACTACTAGACCACCTCCTCCTCCTCCTAGTTCCACTCCACTACTAGACCTCCTCCTCCTAGTCCCACTCCACTACTAGACCACCCCCCCCTCCTAGTCCCACTCCACTACTAGACCACCTCCTCCTCCTAGTCCCACTCCACTACTAGACCTCCTCCTCCTCCTAGTCCCACTACACTACTAGACCAACTCCTCCTCCTAGTCCCACTCCACTACTAGACCACCTCCTCCTCCTAGTCCCACTCCACTACTAGACCACCTCCTCCTCCTAGTCCAACTACACTACTAGACCACCTCCTCCTCCTAGTCCCACTACACTACTAGACCACCTCCTCCTCCTAGTCCCACTACACTACTAGACCACCTCCTCCTAGTCCCACTACACTACTAGACCACTTCCTCCTCCTCCTAGACCCACTACACTACTAGACCACCTCCTCCTCTTCCTAGTCCCACTACACTACTAGACCACCTCCTCCTCCTCCTAGTCCCACTACACTACTAGACGACCTCCTCCTCCTCCTAGTCCCACTACACTACTAGACCACCTCCTCCTAGTCCCACTACACTACTAGACCACCTCCTCCTCCTAGTCCCACTACACTACTAGACTACCTCCTCCTCCTAGTCCCACTACACTACTAGACCACCTCCTCCTCCTAGTCCCACTACACTACTAGACCACCTCCTCCTCCTAGTCCAACTACACTACTAGACCACCTCCTCCTCCTCCTAGTCCCACTACACTACTAGACCACCTCCTCCTCCTAGTCCCACTACACTACTAGACCACCTCCTCCTAGTCCCACTACACTACTAGACCACCTCCTCCTCCTAGTCCCACTACACTACTAGACCACCTCCTCCTAGTCCCACTACACTACTAGACCACCTCCTCCTCCTCCTAGACCCACTACACTACTAGACCACCTCCTCCTCCTAGTTCCACTCCACTACTAGACCACCTCCTCCTCCTAGTCCCACTACACTACGAGACCACCTCCTCCTCCTAGTCCCACTACACTACTAGACCACCTCCTCCTCCTCCTAGACCCACTACACTACTAGACCACCTCCTCCTCCTAGTTCCACTCCACTACTAGACCACCTCCTCCTCCTAATCCCACTCCACTACTAGACCACCTCCTCCTCCTAGTCCCACTACACTACTAGACCACCTCCTCCTCCTAGTTCCACTCCACTACTAGACCACCTCCTCCTTCTAGTTCCACTCCACTACTAGACCACCTCCTCCTCCTAGTCCCACTACACTACTAGACCACCTCCTCCTCCTAGTCCCACTCCACTACTATACCACATCCTCCTCCTCCTAGTTCCACTCCACTACTTGACCACCTCCTCCTCCTAGTCCCACTACACTACTAGACCACCTCCTCCTCCTAGTCCCACTCCACTACTATACCACATCCTCCTCCTCCTAGTTCCACTCCACTACTTGACCACCTCCTCCTCCTAGTTCCACTCCACTACTAGACCACCACCTCCTCCTAGTCCCACTACACTACTAGACCACCTCCTCCTCCTCCTAGGTCCACTCCACTACTAGACCACCACCTCCTCCTCCTAGTCCCACTACACTACTAGACCACCACCTCCTCCTAGTCCCACTACACTACTAGACCACCTCCTCCTCCTAGTTCCACTACACTACTAGACCACCTCCTCCTCCTAGTCCCACTCCACTACTAGACCACCCCCCCCTCCTAGTCCCACTACACTACTAGACCACCTCCTCCTCCTAGTCCCACTACACTACTAGACCACCTCCTCCTCCTAGTCCCACTACACTACTAGACCACATCCTCCTCCTAGTTCCACTCCACTACTAGACCACCTCCTCCTCCTAGTCCCACTACACTACTAGACCACCTCCTCCTCCTAGTCCCACTACACTACTAGACCACCTCCTCCTCCTAGTCCCACTCCACTACTAGACCACCTCCTCCTCCTCCTAGTTCCACTCCACTACTAGACCTCCTCCTCCTAGTCCCACTCCACTACTAGACCACCCCCCCCTCCTAGTCCCACTCCACTACTAGACCACCTCCTCCTCCTAGTCCCACTCCACTACTAGACCTCCTCCTCCTCCTAGTCCCACTACACTACTAGACCAACTCCTCCTCCTAGTCCCACTCCACTACTAGACCACCTCCTCCTCCTAGTCCCACTCCACTACTAGACCACCTCCTCCTCCTAGTCCAACTACACTACTAGACCACCTCCTCCTCCTAGTCCCACTACACTACTAGACCACCTCCTCCTCCTAGTCCCACTACACTACTAGACCACCTCCTCCTAGTCCCACTACACTACTAGACCACCTCCTCCTCCTCCTAGACCCACTACACTACTAGACCACCTCCTCCTCTTCCTAGTCCCACTACACTACTAGACCACCTCCTCCTCCTCCTAGTCCCACTACACTACTAGACCACCTCCTCCTCCTCCTAGTCCCACTACACTACTAGACCACCTCCTCCTAGTCCCACTACACTACTAGACCACCTCCTCCTCCTAGTCCCACTACACTACTAGACTACCTCCTCCTCCTAGTCCCACTACACTACTAGACCACCTCCTCCTCCTAGTCCCACTACACTACTAGACCACCTCCTCCTCCTAGTCCAACTACACTACTAGACCACCTCCTCCTCCTCCTAGTCCCACTACACTACTAGACCACCTCCTCCTCCTAGTCCCACTACACTACTAGACCACCTCCTCCTAGTCCCACTACACTACTAGACCACCTCCTCCTCCTAGTCCCACTACACTACTAGACCACCTCCTCCTAGTCCCACTACACTACTAGACCACCTCCTCCTCCTCCTAGACCCACTACACTACTAGACCACCTCCTCCTCCTAGTTCCACTCCACTACTAGACCACCTCCTCCTCCTAGTCCCACTACACTACGAGACCACCTCCTCCTCCTAGTCCCACTACACTACTAGACCACCTCCTCCTCCTCCTAGACCCACTACACTACTAGACCACCTCCTCCTCCTAGTTCCACTCCACTACTAGACCACCTCCTCCTCCTAATCCCACTCCACTACTAGACCACCTCCTCCTCCTAGTCCCACTACACTACTAGACCACCTCCTCCTCCTAGTCCCACTACACAGGCATGATCCAATCTTACCTGTTAGACAGTGCATCATATCCACATTGTAAAATACCCTCCAACATCCAACTATTTTATTGGACTGTTCCAGCAACGAGATCTCACACTCTCACTTCACTTTTTAACGTTTGTCCTGTGTTTGGGGGGCAGGGGTTGAGGGTTCGATAACCCGTCTGTTGGTGAAGAGATAGTAGCACTTCACTGTTTAACGTTTGTCCTGTGTTTGGGGTGTTGAGGGGTCGATAACCTGAGTGTTCATGTTGCTAAAACTGGAAAAGATTGGACAGTTAAACAAACAATAACTTTATTCCCCAAATCCCAAAGTATCTGTTCGAGGTTTGGAATAAGGTTAATTAAAACTGTTTTTTGTTGTTGTTGTTGTTTTTAAACTATTGCCAAGCACAAGAATTGATCCCATGATCCTCGGAGTTGAAGTGTGCTGTTTAGGTAGATGGCAAAACGTGCTCACGTCGTCCTGGGAAGAAAACATAGATTATTGAAGTCTGTCTGGTGTGATCTGTCTGGTCCCAGAGATCTCTGTTCTTCCCAGGGACGACTCGTATTGAAGACACATTGAGTTGGTCGTCTGGAAGTGTGTTTTCTCTGTAACATGGATCCCAACATCAACTTCAACCAACGTCCTCCCCCTCCTACCTCCCTGTTTCTGCCCTCCCTCCCTCCCACCCTCCCTCCCTCCCTCCCTTCCTGTTTCTGCCCTCCCTCCCTCCTCCTCCCTCCCTTCCTGTTTCTGCCCTCCCTCCCTCCCTTCCCCTCCTCCCTCCCTTCCTGTTTCTGCCCTCCCTCCCTCCCTGTTTCTGCCCTCCCTCCCTCCCTCCCTCCCTTCCTGTTTCTGCCCTCCCTTCCTCCCTCCCTCCCTCCCTCCCTCCACCTCCTCCCTCCCTCCCTGTTTCTGCCCTCCTTTCCCTCCCTCCCTCCCTTCCAGTTTCTGCCCTCCCTCCCTCCCTCCCTCCCTGTTTCTGCCCTCCTTTCCCTCCTTTCCCTCCCTTCCAGTTTCTGCCCTCCCTCCCTCCCTCCCTGTTTCTGCCCTCCCTCCCTCCCTCCCTCCCTCCCTCCCTCCTTTCCTGTTTCTGCCCTCCCTTCCCCTCCCTCCCTCCCTCCCTCCACCTCCTCCCTCCCTCCCTGTTTCTGCCCCCTCCTTTCCCTCCCTCCCTCCCTGTTTCTGCCCTCTCTCCCCCCCCTCCCTTCCTCCCTGTTTCTGCCCTCCCTCCTCCCTCCCTCCCTGTTTCTGCCCTCCCTTCCCCTCCCTCCCTCCCTGTTTCTGCCCCCTCCCTCCCCCCACCCCAGTCTTAAAGCACAGATAGATAGTCTGTTAGTTGAGGTTCGGAACAGTTCCTTGTGAATGGTGATATTTTATTCTACTCAGAATCTCTACAGAGGAAGAAAACCCAGTACACACAACTCCTTGTGAAATTCACACAAAAAAATATCTTGTTTTTTTTTAAACTCTTTAGAATTATAATTCTCATGTATTTGATTATGAATTTACAAGCGATTTATTACAGGTGTTTAATATTCAAAATAGTTCCTTCGTCTCATGAGGAAATATTATCGTTAATTTAAAAAAGAAAAAGAAAAAAAAGCATCTATTCTTTACAGCAAACAATGAAGAAAGAGGATGTCATATCTTTGGAAAGGGCTCATTTACACAGGTCAACTTCCTGGTTACGCAGGTCAACTTCCTGGTTACGCAGGTCAACTTCCTGGTTACAGGTGGGAAGGGTAAGGAAAGAAAAGCAGAGCTGGTGATATTTTTTCACCTGCCGTCAGGGGAATGGGCAAGGAAGTCCACCTTACCTGGCAAAGACCTGACCCCTGACCCCAGCAGCCCGAATGGAGTGGAGATAGTGACTCGTCAGCCAACAGGGCTGCAGGTCAGTCCGGGGGGGGGGGGGGTCAAAGCTTTGCCTTCTCCCCAAAACAGCATCATCATCATCTTCATATTACATATTATAGAACAAGGTTCATGTTCTGTCATACGTATGTTATACAACTCTTCATCACCACCACCACCATCATCATCATCATCATCATCATCAACACACCTGTTAGAAAAGCATCAGTGGGTCATTAAAACAGGGGAAAACAGTAGAAGTGTTTACATCAGGGGTTGCATGCCATTACCTCATTATTATTTAGGATTAAACGTCATTAAAATACATTTTACCATTAAAAGAGCAGGAGATGGGTTTTTCATCACAATAAGACAAAAGACAGCAACAAAATTAAAATAACAGTTTCTATGAAAAAAGATAGATAAAACGAGAAGCCCCCTTCCCCCCAAAAAAAATATGATCAAATAAGGAGACATGTTTGTTTCTCTTGTGAGTTCATTAAAACGCTATTAAAGTGTTTTGGAGAGAGCTTGATATTTTTACATGTGCATAATGCCAACCTGTCAGCCCCATTCAAGCAGCATAGAGGAAGATAGCCATTAAAGTGTTTTAACGATACATATGATGAACAATAATATTATGTAGAGTAGGTAATAAAAACAGATGACTGAGGAGGAGGAGGAGGGGAGGAGGAGGAGGAAGAGGAGTGGGGAAGGGGGCTGGTCAACGGTGGGTGAACTGAAGAGACTATCCCCAGGGGGAGAGAAAGAAAGAGACAGAGAGAGAGAGAGAGAGAGAGAGAGAGAGAGAGACAGAGAGAGTGACAGAGAGAGAGACAGAAAGAGACAGGGAGAGAGAGAGAGACAGAGAGACAGAGAGAGACAGAGAGAGAGAGAGAGAGAGAGAGAGACAGAGAGACAGAGAGAGACAGGGAGACAGAGACAGAGAGACAGAGAGAGAGACAGAGAGAGACAGAGACAGAGACAGAGAGAGACAGAAAGAGACAGGGAGAGAGAGAGACAGAAAGACAGAGAGAGACAGAGAGAGAGAGAGAGACAGAGAGACAGAGAGAGACAGGGAGACAGAGAGAGAGAGAGAGACAGAGACAGAGAGACAGAGAGAGAGAGACAGAGAGAGAGAGAGACAGAGACAGAGACAGAGAGAGAGACAGAGAGAGACAGAGAGAGAGAGAGAGAGAGAGAGACAGAGAGAGAGTGACAGAGAGAGACAGAGACAGAGAGACATAGAGACAGAGAGAGAGAGAGAGAGAAAGAGACAGGGAGAGAGAGAGACAGAGAGACAGAGAGAGAGAGAGAGAGAGACAGGGAGACAGAGACAGAGAGACAGAGAGAGAGACAGAGAGAGACAGAGACAGAGACAGAGAGAGACAGAAAGAGACAGGGAGAGAGAGACAGAAAGACAGAGAGAGACAGAGAGAGAGAGAGAGACAGAGAGACAGAGACAGGGAGACAGGAGACAGAGAGAGAGACAGAGACAGAGAGACAGAGAGAGAGAGACAGAGAGAGAGAGAGACAGAGACAGAGACAGAGAGAGAGAGAGAGACAGAGAGAGAGAGAGAGAGAGACAGAGAGAGAGTGACAGAGAGAGACAGAGACAGAGAGACATAGAGACAGAGAGAGAGAGAGAGAAGAGACAGGGGAGAGAGAGAGACAGAGAGACAGAGAGAGAGAGAGAGAGAGAGACAGAGAGACAGAGAGAGAGACAGAGAGAGAGACAGAGAGAGAGACAGAGAGAGAGAGGGGAGATGAGGAGGCTATACTGCAGAGCGATCCACTATTCAACGAGTTCCATGGGAGCTGTTCGAAACACTTCAATGACGACTGACTGACCGACACGTCATCGCCATCATCATCATCGGTATCAGTGATGTGTACCGTTTAGAGAAGTGTGCTCTGCCTCGCCTTGACATCATCCCTCCTCTTCCTCTCTCTCTTTCATCATCCTCCTAACTACAACTCACATCCCATCCACCCATCCCTGCCTTCCCTCTCATCCCTCCTCTTCCTCTCTCTCCTTCATCATCCTCCTAACTACAACTCACATCCCATCCACCCATCCCTGCCTTCCCTCTCATCCCTCCTCTTCTTCTCTCTCCTTCATCATCCTCCTAACTACAACTCACATTCCATCCACCCATCCCTGCCTTCCCTCTCATCCCTCCTCTTCCTCTCTCTCCTTCATCATCCTCCTAACTACAACTCACATCCCATCCACCCATCCCTGCCTTCCCTCTCATCCCTCCTCTTCCTCTCTCTCCTTCATCATCCTCCTAACTACAACTCACATCCCATCCACCCATCCCTGCTTTCCCTCTCGTCCCCCCTCTTCTTCCGTCTCTTTCCCCCTCTTCCTCCCTCTCCCATCACCCCTCTTCCTCTCTCTCGCTCCCTCCTCTTCCTCTCTCTCGTTCCCCCTCTCTTCCTCTCTCTCGTTCCCTCCTCTTCCTCTCTCTCCTTGTAACAGTTGGCAGAGAATATGGAAGAACTTGGACAAGTAAACAAGGGGGGGTAGAGACTCCAGCTGAATGGGTGTTCCCCCTACGAGATGTAGCAGCATCTATGTCTCTGAGGGGGGGTGTAGAGACTCCAGCTGAATGGGTGGTCCCCCTACGAGATGTAGCAGCATCTATATCTCTGGGGGGGGGTAGAGACTCCAGCTGAATGGGTGGTCCCCCTACGAGATGTAGCAGCATCTATATCTCTGAGGGGGGGGTGTAGAGACTCCAGCTGAATGGGTGGTCCCCCTACGAGATGTAGCAGCATCTATATCTCTGAGGGGGGGGGGGGGGGTGTAGAGACTCCAGCTGAATGGGTGTTCCCCCTACGAGATGTAGCAGCATCTATATCTCTGAGGGGGGGGGGGTGTAGAGACTCCAGCTGAATGGGTGTTCCCCCTACGAGATGTAGCAGCATCTATATCTCTGAGGAGGGGGGGGTGCGGTGATTTAGCGTGTGTGTTGTCGTATCGCGTCGCGTCGCTACACGTTGAAACAAACAAAACCATCCTGAGGTATTTTTGATTCGATACAATTAATCAACCAATCAAAAAGAGTCACATGAGTTGCTGAGAGGGTTTGATGTTTTGTACAGTACGATGCTACATACGGGTGTGTGTGTGTGTGTGTGTGTGCGTGCGTGTGTGTGTGTGTGTGTGTGTGTGTGTGTGTGTGTGTGTGTGTGTGTGTGTGTGTGTGTGTGTGTGTGTGTGTGTGTGTGTGTGTGTGTGTGTGTGTGGATATCTGCATATCTGTGTGTCTGCGTTGATAAGGTTGTAACAGGAAAACACAAAAGTAAAAAAAAAATTCAGGCGTCAAGGTTTTATCATGCTGTTTACCAGACAGACAGATGATGGAGACAATAGACACATATCCTCACACACACACACAGACACACACACACACACACACCCGCCCGCCCACCCCGAGGTTTCCTCCAGCTGTCCTCAGTCCCGAGGTTGGGGTGGAGGAGCAAAGACGGAGACAGACTTTAAGAGGACTGACTGCCTGACACACAAACAGTTGTTTTTGAATTACAAAGTTGTCGTCGTAGTCCGATAGCGTACAACGTGTTGTCGTGGAGATTCGGAAGTACCCTGTTTCCAAGGGGATAGAAAGACACAAAAAAAAAGAGAAAAAAAAAAAACCACGCCAGCTCTGTCCGGTGGCGAGTTGAGAGAGAGAAGAGAGACAGAGCGTTCGGCACGCCGTTCGGGGGGTTTGGTCTCTCGCTCTCTGGCCACCCTCCTCCTCCTCCTCCTCTTCCTCTGTTTTGTTTGAGGGGAGAAGAAGAAGTAGCAGAATCCAAAACTGTTACTAAAACTCAGGTCTGTTTATTTTCACCTCCAGAATGCAGAGGTTAATCCCTCCTCCGTTGATAGTCAGTGAGACCAGCGTTCATTTAGAGTTGAACAAAGTGGTGCCAACCACACACCCTGAATATAACACATGCTAAATAATTAAGCCGAGTGAATATTTAAAACATTATAACTTCGAAAGATGGAAAGGAGGATAAAGGATCTGAAATAACGGGTTATTATTACGTTAAAACTAAATATAGTTTTAAAGAGAATTTTAAAAAAAAGAAAAAAAAGCAAGGTTGCTATATTTTCTATGTGCAGAGTCACTAATCAGAAATACCCAGAATCCCTCACCGGCAGGTTTTCCGTTCACCTGTAAACACAAGTTTTATAAACTACAACTCCCAAAGTGTATAAACTACAAATCCCACAGCCCATTTCTGACCTAGCGTACCAATACCCTCAGCAAGCTCTACACAGCCCTCACTAAGCTAGCTCTACACAGCCCTCACTAAGCTAGCGCTACACAGCCCTCACTAAGCTAGCTCTACCCAGCCCTCACTAAGCTAGCTCTACCCAGCCCTCATTAAGCTAGCTCTACCCAGCCCTCACTAAGCTAGCTCTACCCAGCCCTCATTAAGCTAGCTCTACCCAGCCCTCACTAAGCTAGCTCTACACAGCCCTCACTAAGCAAGCTCTACACAGCCCTCACTAAGCTAGCTCTACACAGCCCTCACTGAGCTAGCTCTACACAGCCCTCACTTAGCTAGCTATACCCAGCCATCACTAAGCTAGCTCTACCCAGCCCTCACTAAGCTAGCTCTACACAGCCTCACTAAGCTAGCTCTACCCAGCCCTCACTAAGCTAGCTCTACACAGCCCTCACTAAGCTAGCTCTACCCAGCCCTCACTAAGCTAGCTCTACCCAGCCCTCATTAAGCTAGCTCTACACAGCCCTCACTAAGCTAGCGCTACCCAGCCCTCATTAAGCTAGCTCTACCCAGCCCTCACTAAGCTAGTTCTACCCAGCCCTCACTAAGCTAGCTCTACCCAGCCATCACGAAGCTAGCTCTACCCAGCCCTCACTAAGCTAGTTCTACCCAGCCCTCACTAAGCTAGCTCTACCCAGCCATCACGAAGCTAGCTCTACAAAGCCCTCACGAAGCTAGCTCTACACAGCCCTCACTAAGCTAGCTCTACCCAGCCATCACGAAGCTCGCTCTACACAGCCCTCACAAAGCTAGCTCTACCCAGCTCTCACTAAACTAGATCTACCCAGCCATCACTCTTCTCGAGACCTGTCAAACCAGGACCGACTTCTTCCAGCTCTCTGTTGTAAGCTCTGTCTACCTTGTCTCTCTCTCTCTCTCTCTCTCTCTCTCTCTCTCGTCTCTCTCTCTCTTGTCTCTCTACCTTGTCTCTCTCTCTCCTCTTCTCTATTTCTTCTCTCTCTCTCTCCTCTTCCTCTCTCCTTTCCCTCTCTCCTCTTCCTCTCCCTGCCAGATATGCTGGTGGCCATATTTGTCATGATAAGAGGCGTAGTGGCCACATCAAACACCAACCATCTGTCAGGCTGTCTGTCTCCCCCTGTCCTACCCCTCCTCTCCTCTCATCTCTCTGTCAGGCTGTCTGTCTCCCCTGTCTCCTCTCCTCACCTCTCCTCTCCCCTCATCTCTCTGTTAGGCTGTGTCCCCCCCCTCTTCTTCTCTCCCCCTGGGTTGGGCAACACTATGGCTACCTCACTGTCTGTCTGTCTGTCTCCCTGTCTGTTTCCTCGTCTTGTCTGTAGGTCTGGCTTTCTGTCTGTCCTTCCATTTACCAAGTCACAGAGCTGTAGACTAGCTAGACAGACTAACAGGGGAAACTGAGGGGAGGAGGGGGGAGGAGATGCCAATTCCAGATCCACACTCCAAGCCCCCCTCCTACCTTCCAAATGCCCACATCCTATCTCTCTCTCCTGATTCCTCCTCCTCTATATCTCTATCTCTCCTGATTCCTCCTCCTCTCTCTCTCCTGATTCCTCCTCCTCTATATCTCTATCTCTCTCTTCTGATTCTTCCTCCTCTCTCTCTCCTGATTCTTCCTCCTCTCTCTCTCCTGATTCTTCCTACTCTCTATCTCTCTCTCCTGATTCTTCCTCCTCTCTCTCTCCTGATTCTTCCTCCTCTCTATCTCCTGATTCCTCCTCCTCTCTATCTCTATCTCCTGATTCCCACTCCTCAAAATCGCTCTCTCTCCTGATTCTTCCTCCTCTCTCTCTCCTGATTCTTCCTCCTCTCTATCTCTCTCTCCTGATTCCTCCTCCTCTCTCTATCCTGATTCCTCCTCCTCTCTATCTCTCTCTTCTGATTCCTCCTCCTCTCTATCTCCCGATTCCTCCTCCTCTCTATCTCTCTCTCCTGATTCCCCCTCCTCACCATCGCTCTCTCTCCTGATTCCTCCTCCTATCTCTCTCCTGATTCCTCCTCCTCTCTATCTCTCTCTTCTGATTCCTCCTCCTCTCTATCTCTCTCCTGATTCCTCCTTCTCTCTATCTCTCTCCTGATTCCCCATCCTCTCTATCTCTCTCCTGATTCCACCTCCTCTACATCGCTCTCTCTCTCTGCTAATTCCTCCACCTCTCTGTCTCTCTCCTGAATCCTCCTCCTCTCTATCTCTCTCCTAAATCCTCCTCCTCTCTATCACTCTCCTGATTCCTCCTCATCTCTATCTCTCTCCTGATTCCTCCTCCTCACCATCTATCTCTCCTAAATCCTCCTCCTCTCTATCACTCTCCTGATTCCTCCTCATCTCTATCTCTCTCCTGATTCCTCCTCCTCACCATCTATCTCTCCTAAATCCTCCTCCTCTCTATCTATATCTCCTGATTCCTCCTCCTCACCATCTCTCTCTCCTAAATCCTGCTCCTCTCTATGTCTCTCCTGATTCCTCCTCCTCTCTATTTCGCTCTCCTGATTCCCCCTACTCTCTATCTCTCTCTGCTGATTCCGCCTCCTTTCTATCTCTCTCTCCTGATTCCTCCTCCTCTCTATCTCTCTCCTGATTCCTCCTCCTCCCTATCTCTCTCTCCTGATTCGTCCTCCTCTCTATCTCTCTCTGCTGATTCTTCATCCTCTCTATCTCTCTCTGCCGATTCCTCCTACTCTCTATCTCTCTCTCCTGATTCCTCCTCCTCTCTATCTCTCTCCGCTGATTCATCCTCCTCTCTATCTCTCTCTCTCCTGATTCCTTCTACTCTCTATCTCTCTCTCCTGATTCCCCCTCCTCACCATCGCTCTCTCTCCTGATTCCTCCTCCTCTCTATCTCTCTCTTCTGATTCCTCCTCCTCTCTATCTCCAGATTCCTCCTCCTCTCTATCTCTCTCTCCTGATTCCCCCTCCTCACCATCGCTCTCTCTCCTGATTCCTCCTCCTCTCTCTCTCCTGATTCCTCCTCCTCTCTCTCTCCGGATTCCTCCTCCTCTCTATTTCTCTCTTCTTATTCCTCCTCCTCTCTATCTCCCGATTCCTCCTCCTCTCTATCTCTCTCTCATGATTCCCCCTCCTCACCATCGCTCTCTCTCCTGATTCCTCCTCCTCTCTCTCTCCTGATTCCTCCTCCTCTCTATCTCTCTCTTCTGATTCCTCCTCCTCTCTATCTCCCAATTCCTCCTCCTCTCTATCTCTCTCTCCTGATTCCTCCTCCTCTCTATCTCTCTCTCCTGATTCCCCCTCCTCACCATCGCTCTCTCTCCTGATTCCTCCTCCTTTCTCTCTCCTGATTCCTCCTCCTCTCTCTCTCCTGATTCCTTCTCCTCTCTATCTCTCTCTCCTGATTCCTCCTGTCTATCTCTTTCTCCTGATTCCTCCTCCTCTCTATCTCTCTCCTGATTCCCCATCCTCTCTATCTCTCTCCTGATTCCTCCTCTCTATCTCTCTACTGATTCCTCCTTCTCTCCATATCTCTCCTGATTCATCCTCATCTCTCTCTTTCTCTCCCGAATCCTCATTGTCTCTATCTATCTCTCTCCTGATTCTTCCTCTCTATCTCTCTCTCTCCTGATTCCTTCTCCTCTCTATCTCTCTCTTCTGATTCCTCCTGTCTATCTCTTTCTCCTGATTCCTCCTCCTCTCTATCTCTCTCCTGATTCCTCCTCCTCTCTATCTCTCTCCTCATTCCCCATCCTCTCTATAATATATAATAATAATATAATAATATAATAATATAATAATATAATAATATAATATATCCCATTTAGCAGACGCTTTTGTCCAAAGCGACTTACAAGTCGGCTGGGGCCACTACTTTTACATATGGGTGGTCCCAGCGGGAATCGAACCCACGACGCTTGGCGTTGCAAGCGCCATGCTCTACCGACTGAGCCACACAGGACCCCTCTATCTCTCTCCTGATTCCTCCTCTCTATCTCTCTACTGATTCCTCCTTCTCTCCATATCTCTCCTGATTCATCCTCATCTCTCTCTTTCTCTCCCGAATCCTCATTGTCTCTATCTATCTCTCTCCTGATTCCACCTCCTCTACATCGCTCACTCTCTCTGCTGATTCCTCCACCTCTCTGTCTCTCTCCTGACTCCTCCTCCTCTCTATCTCTCTCTCTACTGAATCCTCCTCCTCTCTATCTCTCTCCTGATTCCTCCTCCTCACCATCTATCTCTCCTAAATCCTCCTCCTCTCTATCACTCTCCTGATTCCTCCTCCTCTCTATCTATCTCTCCTGATTCCTCCACAATCTCTAGCTCTCTCCTGATTCCACCTCCTCTCTATCTCTCTCCTGATTCCTCCTCCTCACCATCTCTCTCTCCTAAATCCTGCTCCTCTCTATGTCTCTCATGATTCCTCCTCCTCTCTATCTCTCTCTCTCCTGATTCCTCCTCCTCTCTATTTCGCTCTCCTGATTCCCCCTACTCTCTCTCTCTCTCTCCTGATTCCTCCTCCTCTCTATCTCGCTACTGATTCATCCTCCTCTCTATTTATCTCTCCTGATTCCTCCTCCTCTCTCTCCTGAATCCTTCTCCACTCTATCTCTCTCCTGATTCCTCCTCCTCTCTATCTCTCTCCTGATTCCTCCTCCTCTCCTTCTCTGTCTCTCCTGATTCCCCCTCCTCTCTATCTCTCTCTGCTGATACCTCCTCCTCTCTATCTCTCTCTGCTGATTCCTCCTCCTCCCTATCTCTCTGCTGATTCCTCCTCCTCTCTATCTCTCTCTGCCGATTCCTCCTCCTCTCTATCTCTCTCTCCTGATTCCTCCTCCTCTCTCTCTCCTGATTTCTCCTCCTCTCTCTCTCCTGATTCCTCCTCCTCTCTATCTCTCTCTTCTGATTCATCCTCCTCTCTATCTCCTGATTCCTCCTCCTCTCTATCTCTCTCTCCTGATTCCCCCTCCTCTCTCTCTCCTGATTCCTCCTCCTCTCTCTCTCCTGATTCCTCCTCCTCTCTATCTCTCTCTTCTGATTCCTCCTCCTCTCTATCTCCTGAATCCTCCTCCTCTCTATCTCTCTCTCCTGATTCCTCCTCCTTTCTCTCTCCTGATTCTTCCTGTCTATCTCTTTCTCCTGATTCCTCCTCCTCTCTATCTCTCTCCTGATTCCTCCTTCTCTCTATCTCTCTCCTGATTCCTCCTCTCTATCTCTCTCCTGATTCCTCCTTCTCTCCATATCTCTCCTGATTCATCCTCATCTCTCTCTTTCTCTCCCGAATCCTCATTGTCTCTATCTATCTCTCTCCTGATTCCACCTCCTCTACATCACTCTCTCTCTGCTGATTCCTCCACCTCTCTGTCGCTCTCCTGACTCCTCCTCCTCTCTATCTCTCTCTCTACTGAATCCTCCTCCTCTCTATCTCTCTCCTGATTCCTCCTCCTCACCATCTATCTCTCCTAAATCCTCCTCCTCTCTATCTATCTCCTGATTCCTCCTCATCTCTATCTCTCTCCTGATTTCTCCTCCTCTCTAACTAACTCCTGATTCCTCCTACTCACCATCTATCTCTCCTAAATCCTCCTCCTCTCTATCTCTCTCCTGATTCCTCCTCCTCTCTATCTCTCTCTCCTGATTCCTCCACATCTCTAGCTCTCTCCTGATTCCACCTCCTCTCTATCTCTCTCCTGATTCCTCCTCCTCACCATCTCTCTCTCCTAAATCCTGCTCCTCTCTATGTCTCTCCTGATTCCTCCTCCTCACCATCTATCTCTCCTAAATCCTCCTCCTCTCTATCTCTCTCCTGATTCCTCCTCATCTTTATCTCTCTCCTGATTTCTCCTCCTCTCTATGTATCTCTCCTGATTCCTCCTCCTCTCTATGTCTCTCCTGATTCCTCCTCCTCTCTATCTCTCTCTCCTGATTCCTCCTCCTCTCTATCTCTCTCTGCTGATTCCTCCTCCTCTCTATCTCTCTCTCCTGATTCCTCCTCCTCTCTATCTCTCTCCTGATTCCTCCTCCTCTCCTTCTCTCTGTCTCTCCTGATTCCTCCTCCTCTCTCTCCTGAATCCTTCTCCTCTCTATCTCTCTACTGATTCCTCCTCCTCTCTATCTCTCTCCTGATTCCTTCTCCTTCTCTCTGTCTCTCCTGATTCCCCCTCCTCTCTATCTCTCTCTGCTGATTCCTCCTCCTCTCTATCTCTCTCTGCTGATTCCTCCTCCTCCCTATCTCTCTCTCCTGATTCCTCCTCCTCTCTATCTCTCTCTGCTGATTCCTCCTCCACTCTATCTCTCTCTGCCGATTCCTCCTACTCTCTATCTCTCTCTCCTGATTCCTCCTCCTCTCTATCTCTCTCTGCTGATTCCTCCTCCTCTCTATCTCTCTTTGCTGATTCCTCCTCCTCTCTATCTCTCTCTCCTGATTCCTCCTCCTCTCTATCTCTCTCTCCTGATTCCCCCTCCTCTCTATCTCTCTTTGCTGATTCCTCCTCCTCTCTATCTCTCTCCTGATTCCTCCTCCTCTCTATCTCTCTCTCCTGATTCCCCCTCCTCTCTCTCTCTCTCTCTCCTGATTCATCCTCCTCTCTATCTCTCTCTCCTGATTCCTCCTCCACTCTATCTCCTGATTCCTCCTCCTCTCTATTTCGCTCTCCTGATTCCTCCTCCTCTCTATCTCTCTCCTGATTCCTCCTCCTCTCTATCTCTCTCTCCTGATTCCCCCTCCTCTCTCTCTCTCTCTCTCTCTCCTGATTCATCCTCCTCTCTATCTCTCTCTCCTGATTCCTCCTCCACTCTATCTCCTGATTCCTCCTCCTCTCTATTTCGCTCTCCTGATTCCCCCTCCTCTCTATCTCTCTCCTGATTCCTCCTCCTCTCTATCTCTCTCTCCTGATTCCTCCTCCACTCTATCTCCTGATTCCTCCTCCTCTCTATTTTGCTCTCCTGATTCCTCCTCCTCTCTATCTCCCTCTCCTGATTCCTCCTGATCTCTATCTCTCCTAAATCCTCCTCTCCTTCTATATATCTCCTGATTCATCCTCCTCTCTATTTATCTCTCCTGATT
>NW_027008489.1:17500-22500 GCF_036934945.1 Oncorhynchus masou masou | reverse complement strand
AGTCAGAGAGCAGTAAAAAAAGGGAGGGAGAGAAATAAAAATATCATTCACTTTATTGTCTCGTGCTCCTCTTCCTCCTCCTCCTCCTCCTCTTCAACCTCCTCTCTCTGACATTTAAGGTCCCATTAATGTAATGGTATTACTGTCATTCAGCTTGAGTACGCCGTGTGTGTGTGTGTGTGTGTGTGTGTGTGTGTGTGTGTGTGTGTGTGTGTGTGTGTGTGTGTGTGTGTGTGTGTGTGTGTGTGTGTGTGTGTGTGTGTGTGTGTGTGTGTGTGTGTGTGTGTGTGTGTGTGTGTGTGTGTGTGTGTGTGTGTGTGTGTGTGTGTGTGTGTGTGTTTACCTCCAAGCGTTGCAGAAACATTTGACATCACTAACCACATTATACACACAGGAAGGAGAATGACAGGGTCTGTCCCAAATGGTCCCTATTCCCTATTTAGTGCACTACTTTATACTACAGCCCTATTCCCTATATAGTACACTACTTTATACTACAGCCATATTCCCTATATAGTGCACTACTTTATACTACAGCCCTATTCCCTATATAGTGCACTACTTTCTACCACAGCCCTATTCCATATATAGTGCACTACTTTAGACAAGGGCGTAGTGGACTAATTAGGGAATAGGATTGAATAGTGGGACAACGTCAAAGTGCCCCAGAGGGCTTCATTTATATGTTCTCATTTTACAGAAGGGCCAAGACAGGTTCTCTAAGGAGAGATCTTACTGTCCCTTACTGAGACAGGTTCTCTAAGGAGAGATCTCACTGTCCCTTACTGAGACAGGTTCTCTAAGGAGAGATCTCACTGTCCCTTACTGAGACAGGTTCTCTAAGGAGAGATCTCACTGTCCCTTACTGAGACAGGTTCTCTAAGGAGAGATCTCACTGTCCCTTACTGAGACAGGTTCTCTAAGGAGAGATCTCACTGTCCCGTACTGAGACAGGTTCTCTAAGGAGAGATCTCACTGTCCCTTACTGAGACAGGTTCTCTAAGGAGAGATCTCACTGTCCCTTACTGAGACAGGTTCTCTAAGGAGAGATCTCACTGTCCCGTACTGAGACAGGTTCTCTAAGGAGAGATCTCACTGTCCCTTACTGAGACAGGTTCTCTAAGGAGAGATCTCACTGTCCCTTGCTGAGACAGGTTCTCTAAGGAGAGATCTCACTGTCCCTTACTGAGACAGGTTCTCTAAGGAGAGATCTCACTGTCCCTTACTGAGACAGGTTCTCTAAGGAGAGATCTCACTGTCCCGTACTGAGACAGGTTCTCTAAGGAGAGATCTCACTGTCCCTTACTGAGACAGGTTCTCTAAGGAGAGATCTCACTGTCCCTTACTGAGACAGGTTCTCTAAGGAGAGATCTCACTGTCCCGTACTGAGACAGGTTCTCTAAGGAGAGATCTCACTGTCCCGTACTGAGACAGGTTCTCTAAGGAGAGATCTCACTGTCCCGTACTGAGACAGGTTCTCTAAGGAGAGATCTCACTGTCCCTTACTGAGACAGGTTCTCTAAGGAGAGATCTCACTGTCCCTTACTGAGACAGGTTCTCTAAGGAGAGATCTCACTGTCCCTTACTGAGACAGGTTCTCTAAGGAGAGATCTCACTGTCCCTTACTGAGACAGGTTCTCTAAGGAGAGATCTCACTGTCCCTTACTTAGACAGGTTCTCTAAGGAGAGATCTCACTGTCCCTTACTGAGACAGGTTCTCTAAGGAGAGATCTCACTGTCCCTTACTGAGACAGGTTCTCTAAGGAGAGATCTCACTGTCCCTTACTGAGACAGGTTCTCTAAGGAGAGATCTCACTGTCCCGTACTGAGACAGGTTCTCTAAGGAGAGATCTCACTGTCCCTTACTGAGACAGGTTCTCTAAGGAGAGATCTCACTGTCCCGTACTGAGACAGGTTCTCTAAGGAGAGATCTCACTGTCCCTTACTGAGACAGGTTCTCTAAGGAGAGATCTCACTGTCCCTTACTGAGACAGGTTCTCTAAGGAGAGATCTCACTGTCCCGTACTGAGACAGGTTCTCTAAGGAGAGATCTCACTGTCCCTTACTGAGACAGGTTCTCTAAGGAGAGATCTCACTGTCCCTTACTGAGACAGGTTCTCTAAGGAGAGATCTCACTGTCCCTTACTGAGACAGGTTCTCTAAGGAGAGATCTCACTGTCCCGTACTGAGACAGGTTCTCTAAGGAGAGATCTCACTGTCCCTTACTGAGACAGGTTCTCTAAGGAGAGATCTCACTGTCCCTTACTGAGACAGGTTCTCTAAGGAGAGATCTCACTGTCCCTTACTGAGACAGGTTCTCTAAGGTGAGATCTCACTGTCCCTTACTGAGACAGGTTCTCTAAGGAGAGATCTCACTGTCCCTTACTGAGACAGGTTCTCTAAGGAGAGATCTCACTGTCCCTTACTGAGACGCCTGCTTTCTTAAACAGAGGGAGATATCTCTCTCTGTCTCTCTCTCTCTGTCTCTCTCTATCTTCTCTCTCTTCTCTCTCTCTCTGTCTCTCTCTATCTTCTCTCTCTTCTCTCTCTCTCTTCTCTCTCTCTCTTCTCTCCATATGTCTCTCTGTTTCTCTCTCTCTCTAGCCTCAATTGTTCAGCTCATGGTGTCCTACAAAGTGTCCAAAGCGTTCCACAGGGATGCTGGCCCATGTTGACTCCAATGTTTCACACAGTTGTGTCAAGTTGGCTGGATGTCCTTTGGGTTGTACCTATATCTCCCCTTCCTCCACAATCTCCACCTCCCCCTCCTCCTCCACCTCCTCCTCCATCTCCTCCTCTATCTACTATTCCTCCACAATCTCCACCTCCCCCTCCTCTTCCATCTCCTCCTCTATCTCCTCTTCCTCCACATTCTCCACCTCCCCCTCCTCCTCCATCTCCTCCACAATCTCCACCTCCCCCTCCATCTCCTCTATCTCCTCCTCCATCTCCTCCTCTCTCTCCCCTTCCTCCACAATCTCCACCTCCCCCCTCCTCCATCTCCTCCTCTATCTCCTCTTCCTCCACAATCTCCACCTCCCCCTCCATCTCCTCCTCTATCTACTCTTCCTCCACAATCTCCACCTCCACCTCCTCCTCCATCTCCTCCTCTATCTCCACCTCCCCCTCCTCTATCTACCCTTCCTCCACAATCTCCACCTCCCCCTCCTCTTCCACCTCCTCCTCCATCTCCTCCTCTATCTCCCCTTCCTCCACAATCTCCACCTCCCCCTCCTCCTCCACCTCCTCCTCCATCTCCTCCTCTATCTACTATTCCTCCACAATCTTCACCTCCCCCTCCTCCACCTCCTCCTCCATCTCCTCCTCTATCTCCCCTTCCTCCACAATCTCCACCTCCCCCCCCCCTCCTCTTCCATCTCCTCCTCTATCTCCTCTTCCTCCACAATCTCCACCTCCCCCTCCTCCTCCATCTCCTCCACAATCTCCACCTCCCCTCCTCCTCCATCTCCTCCTCTATCTCCTCCTCCATCTCCTCTCTCTCCCCTTCCTCCACAATCTCCACCTATACCTCCTCCTCCATCTCCTCCTCTATCTCCTCTTCCTCCACAATCTCCACCTCCACCTCCTCCTCCATCTTCTCCTCTATCTCCACCTCCCCCTCCTCCTCCATCTCCTCCTCTATATACCCTTCCTCCACTATCTCCACCTCCCCCTCCTCCTCCATCTCCTCCTCTATCTACTCTTCCTCCTCTATCTCCACCTCCATCTCTATCTCCTCCTCTATCTCCTTCTCTACCTCATTCTCTATCTCCTCCTCTATCTACCCTTCCTCCACAATCTCCACCTCCCCCTCCTCTTCCACCTCCACCTCCTCCTCCATCTTCTCCTCTATCTCCACCTCCCCCTCCTCCTCCATCTCCTCCTCTATATACCCTTCCTCCACTATCTCCACCTCCCCCTCCTCCTCCATCTCCTCCTCTATCTACTCTTCCTCCTCTATCTCCACCTCCATCTCTATCTCCTCCTCTATCTCCTTCTCTACCTCATTCTCTATCTCCTCCTCTCTCTCCCCTTCCTCCACAATCTCCACCTACACCTCCTCCTCTATCTCCTCTTCCTCCACAATCTCCACCTCCCCCTCCATCTCCTCCTCTATCTACTCTTCCTCCACAATCTCCACCTCCACCTCCTCCTCCATCTTCTCCTCTATCTCCACCTCCCCCTCCTCCTCCATCTCCTCCTCTATCTACCCTTCCTCCACTATCTCCACCTCCCACTCCTCCTCCTCTATCTACTCTTCCTCCTCTATCTCCACCTCCATCTCTATCTCCTCCTCTATCTCCTTCTCTACCTCATTCTCTATCTCCTCCTCTACCTCCTCAATCTCTACCTCCTCCTCCATCTCCTCTTCCTCCACTATCTCCACCTCCTCCTGCTCCCCCATCTCCTCCTCTATCTCTATCTCTACATCCTCCTTTATCTCCCCCTCCTCCTCTATCTCCATCTCCTCCTCCTCTATCTCCTCCATCTCTATCTCCCCCTCCATCTCCTCCTCTATCTCTGCCTCCACCTCCATCTCCCCTTCCTCCACAATCTCCACCTCCTCCCCCTCCTCTATCTCCCCCTCCTCTATCTCCTCCATCTCAATCTCCTCCATCTCTATCTCCTCCTCCTCTATCTCCACCTCCTCTATCCCCTCCTCCATCTCCTCCTCCACCTCTATCTCCTCCTCTATCTCCTCCTCCTCCTCTTCCTCTATCTCCTCCTCCTCTATCTCCTCCTCCTTCTCTATCTCCACCTCCTCCTCTATGTCCTCTTCCTCCTCCTCCCCTTCTCCTCCTCCTCCCACTCATCCTCCTCTACCTCCTCTTCCTCCTCCCATTCTCCTCCCCTTCCCACGCCTCCTCCTCTTCCCAACGCCTCCTCCTCCTCTTCCTCCTCCTCCCACTCCTCATCCTCTACCTCCTCTTCCTCCTCCTCCCACTCCTCCTCCCCTTCCCACACCTCCTCCTCCTCTTCCTCCTCCCACTCCTCCTCCC
>NW_027008489.1:2500-12500 GCF_036934945.1 Oncorhynchus masou masou | reverse complement strand
AACAGCCTTAGAGTAAAGGACCTCAGAGTAAAGGACCTCAGAGTAAACAGCCTCAGAGTAAACAGCCTTAGAGTAAACAGCCTTAGAGTAAAGGACCTCAGAGTAAAGGACCTCAGAGTAAACAGCCTCAGAGTAAACAGCCTTAGAGTAAAGGACCTCAGAGTAAACAGCCTCAGAGTAAACAGCCTTAGAGTAAACAGCCTCAGAGTAAAGGACCTCAGAGTAAACAGCCTTAGAGTAAAGGACCTCAGAGTAAAGGACCTCAGAGTAAACAGCCTCAGAGTAAACAGCCTTAGAGTAAACAGCCTTAGAGTAAAGGACCTCAGAGTAAAGGACCTCAGAGTAAACAGCCTCAGAGTAAACAGCCTCAGAGTAAAGGACCTCAGAGTAAAGGACCTCAGAGTAAACAGCCTCAGAGTAAACAGCCTTAGAGTAAACAGCCTCAGAGTAAAGGACCTCAGAGTAAACAGCCTTAGAGTAAAGGACCTCAGAGTAAACAGCCTCAGAGTAAAGGACCTCAGAGTAAACAGACTCAGAGTAAACAGCCTTAGAGTAAACAGCCTTAGAGTAAAGGACCTCAGAGTAAAGGACCTCAGAGTAAACAGCCTCAGAGTAAACAGCCTTAGAGTAAAGGACCTCAGAGTAAAGGACCTCAGAGTAAACAGCCTCAGAGTAAACAGCCTCAGAGTAAAGGACCTCAGAGTAAACAGCCTTAGAGTAAAGGACCTCAGAGTAAACAGCCTCAGAGTAAAGGACCTCAGAGTAAACAGCCTTAGAGTAAACAGCCTCAGAGTAAAGGACCTCAGAGTAAACAGCCTCAGAGTAAACAGCCTCAGAGTAAACAGCCTCAGAGTAAACAGCCTCAGAGTAAACAGCGTTAGAGTAAAGGACCTCAGAGTAAAGGACCTTAGAGTAAACAGCCTCAGAGTAAAGGACCTCAGAGTAAACAGCCTCAGAGTAAACAGCCTTAGAGTAAAGGACCTCAGAGTAAACAGCCTCAGAGTAAAGAACCTCAGAGTAAAGGACCTCAGAGTAAACAACCTTAGAGTAAACAGCCTCAGAGTAAACAGCCTTAGAGTAAAGGACCTCAGAGTAAAGGACCTCAGAGTAAACAGCCTCAGAGTAAACAGCCTCAGAGTAAACAACCTTAGAGTAAAGGACCTTAGAGTAAACAGCCTCAGAGTAAACAGTCTTAGAGTAAACAACCTTAGAGTAAAGGACCTCAGAGTAAACAGCCTTAGAGTAAACAGCCTTAGAGTAAAGGACCTCAGAGTAAACAGCCTCAGAGTAAAGGACCTCAGAGTAAAGGACCTCAGAGTAAACAACCTTAGAGTAAACAGCCTCAGAGTAAACAGCCTTAGAGTAAAGGACCTCAGAGTAAAGGACCTCAGAGTAAACAGCCTCAGAGTAAACAGCCTCAGAGTAAACAGCCTCAGAGTAAACAACCTTAGAGTAAAGGACCTTAGAGTAAACAGCCTTAGAGTAAACAGCCTTAGAGTAAAGGACCTCAGAGTAAACAACCTTAGAGTAAAGGACCTTAGAGTAAACAGCCTCAGAGTAAACAGTCTTAGAGTAAACAACCTTAGAGTAAAGGACCTCAGAGTAAACAGCCTTAGAGTAAACAGCCTTAGAGTAAAGGACCTCAGAGTAAACAGCCTCAGAGTAAAGGACCTCAGAGTAAAGGACCTCAGAGTAAACAACCTTAGAGTAAACAGCCTCAGAGTAAACAGCCTTAGAGTAAAGGACCTCAGAGTAAAGGACCTCAGAGTAAACAGCCTCAGAGTAAACAGCCTTAGAGTAAAGGACCTCAGAGTAAAGGACCTCAGAGTAAACAGCCTCAGAGTAAACAGCCTTAGAGTAAAGGACCTCAGAGTAAAGGACCTCAGAGTAAACAGCCTCAGAGTAAACAGCCTTAGAGTAAACAGCCTCAGAGTAAAGGACCTCAGAGTAAACAGCCTTAGAGTAAAGGACCTCAGAGTAAACAGCCTCAGAGTAAAGGACCTCAGAGTAAACAGCCTCAGAGTAAACAGCCTTAGAGTAAACAGCCTTAGAGTAAAGGACCTCAGAGTAAAGGACCTCAGAGTAAACAGCCTCAGAGTAAACAGCCTTAGAGTAAAGGACCTCAGAGTAAAGGACCTCAGAGTAAACAGCCTCAGAGTAAACAGCCTTAGAGTAAACAGCCTCAGAGTAAACAGCCTCAGAGTAAACAGCCTCAGAGTAAACAGCCTCAGAGTAAACAGCGTTAGAGTAAAGGACCTCAGAGTAAAGGACCTTAGAGTAAACAGCCTCAGAGTAAAGGACCTCAGAGTAAACAGCCTCAGAGTAAACAGTCTTAGAGTAAACAGCCTTAGAGTAAACAGCCTTAGAGTAAAGGACCTCAGAGTAAACAGCCTCAGAGTAAAGGACCTCAGAGTAAAGGACCTCAGAGTAAACAACCTTAGAGTAAACAGCCTCAGAGTAAACAGCCTTAGAGTAAAGGACCTCAGAGTAAAGGACCTCAGAGTAAACAGCCTCAGAGTAAACAGCCTCAGCGTAAACAACCTTAGAGTAAAGGACCTTAGAGTAAACAGCCTCAGAGTAAACAGTCTTAGAGTAAACAACCTTAGAGTAAAGGACCTCAGAGTAAACAGCCTTAGAGTAAACAGCCTTAGAGTAAAGGACCTCAGAGTAAACAGCCTCAGAGTAAAGGACCTCAGAGTAAAGGACCTCAGAGTAAACAACCTTAGAGTAAACAGCCTCAGAGTAAAGGACCTCAGAGTAAACAACCTTAGAGTAAACAGCCTCAGAGTAAACAGCCTTAGAGTAAAGGACCTCAGAGTAAAGGACCTCAGAGTAAACAGCCTCAGAGTAAACAGCCTCAGAGTAAACAGCCTCAGAGTAAACAACCTTAGAGTAAAGGACCACAAAGTAAACAGCCTCAGAGTAAAGGACCTTAGAGTAAACAGCCTTAGAGTAAAGGACCTTAGAGTAAACAGCCTTAGAGTAAACAGCCTTAGAGTAAAGGACCTCAGAGTAAACAACCTTAGAGTAAAGGACCTTAGAGTAAACAGCCTCAGAGTAAAGAGTCTTAGAGTAAACAACCTTAGAGTAAAGGACCTCAGAGTAAACAGCCTTAGAGTAAACAGCTTTAGAGTAAAGGACCTCAGAGTAAACAGCCTCAGAGTAAAGGACCTCAGAGTAAAGGACCTCAGAGTAAACAACCTTAGAGTAAACAGCCTCAGAGTAAACAGCCTTAGAGTAAAGGACCTCAGAATAAAGGACCTCAGAGTAAACAGCCTCAGAGTAAACAGCCTTAGAGTAAAGGACCTCAGAGTAAAGGACCTCAGAGTAAACAGCCTCAGAGTAAACAGCCTCAGAGTAAACAGCCTTAGAGTAAAGGACCTTAGAGTAAACAGCCTCAGAGTAAACAGCCTCAGAGTAAACAGCCTTAGAGTAAACAGCCTTAGAGTAAACAGCGTTAGAGTAAAAGACCTTAGAGTAAACAGCCTTAGAGTAAACAGCCTCAGAGTAAACAGCCTCAGAGTAAGCAGCCTCAGAGTAAACAGCCTTAGAGTAAACAGCCTTAGAGTAAACAGCCTCAGGGTAAACAGCCTCAGAGTAAACAGCCTCAGAGTAAACAGCCTCAGAGTAAACAACCTTAGAGTAAAGGACCTCAGAGTAAACAGCCTTAGAGTAAACAGCCTTAGAGTAAAGGACCTCAGAGTAAACAGCCTCAGAGTAAAGGACCTCAGAGTAAAGGACCTCAGAGTAAACAACCTTAGAGTAAACAGCCTCAGAGTAAACAGCCTTAGAGTAAAGGACCTCAGAGTAAAGGACCTCAGAGTAAACAGCCTCAGAGTAAACAGCCTCAGAGTAAACAGCCTTAGAGTAAACAGCCTTAGAGTAAACAGCGTTAGAGTAAAGGACCTTAGAGTAAACAGCCTTAGAGTAAACAGCCTCAGAGTAAACAGCCTCAGAGTAAGCAGCCTCAGAGTAAGCAGCCTTAGAGTAAACAGCCTTAGAGTAAACAGCCTCAGGGTAAACAGCCTCAGAGTAAACAGCCTTAGAGTAAACAGCCTTAGAGTAAACAGCCTCAGGGTAAACAGCCTCAGAGTAAACAGCCTCAGAGTAAACAGCCTCAGAGTAAACAACCTTAGAGTAAAGGACCTTAGAGTAGACAGGCTTAGAGTAAACAGCCTTAGAGTAAAGGACCTCAGAGTAAACAACCTTAGAGTAAACGACCTCAGAGTAAACAGCCTCAGAGTAAACAGCCTCAGAGTAAAGAACCTTAGAGCAAACAGCCTCAGAGTAAACAGCCTCAGAGTAAAGGACCTCCCTATCTGTCTATCTGTCTGTCTCTCTGCCTCTCTCCCTCTGTCTCTCCCTCTCTATCTCTCTCTCTCTCTCTCTCTCTGTCTCTCCCTCTTTATCTCTCTCTCTTTCTCTCTCTCTCTCTCTGTCTCTCTCTCTGTCTGTCTCTCTGTCTGTCTCTGTCTCTCTCTCTCTCTTTCTCTCTCTGTCTCTCTCTGTCTCTCTCTCTCTGTCTCTTCTCTCCTCTCCTCCCTCTCTTTCAGGGTGTGCTGTGTGTCACTCTCTTACGTAACCTGACGGAGCAGATCTTGTCTCTCCACAGTTCCCCTTCCGGCCTGCTCTCCTGTGTCTCTCTCCTCTCTCTGTCTCTCTGCCTCTCTCTCTGCCTCTCTCTCTCTCTCTCTCTCTCTCTCTCTCTCTCTCTCTCTCTCTCTCTCTCTCTCTGCCTCTCTCTCTCTGTCTCTCCCTCTGTCTCTCTCTCTCTCTCTCTCTCTCTCTCTCTCTCTCTCTCTCTCTCTCTCTCTCTCTTAGTTCCCCTTCCTGCCTGCTCTCCTGTGTCTCTCTCCTCCCTCCCTCCCTCTCTCTCTCCTCTCTCTCTCTCTCTCTCTCTCTCTCTCTCTATCTCCCTTAGTTCACCTTCTGGCCTTCTTCTGGCCTGATCTCCTGTGTATGTGTGTCTGAATGTGTGTGTGTGTGTGTGTGTGTGTGTGTGTGTGTGTGTGTGTGTGTGTGTGTGTGTGTGTGTGTGTGTGTGTGTGTGTGTGTGTGTGTGTGTGTGTGTGTGTGTGTGTGTGTGTGTGTGTGTGTGTGTGTGTGTAACCATACTATATGCACACGGACCAAGGAAATGGTCTTCATTGACAACCTATTGTAGACAAATTAGACTCTCCAGCAGTATGTACTGTGTCTTGTCTCCATGGACTCTAATGGTTCCCGTTTCATTGTGATGTCCTCGGTGGACGGAGGCCTTTAGGGAACAACTGGATGATACACCTTACTCTGTCCTCTATCCTCTGTCCTCTTTCCTCTGTCCTCTTTCCTCTGTCCTCTTTTCCTCTGTCCTCTGTCCTCTGTCCTCTCCCTTCTCTCTTCTGCTATATATAAGAAAGAAGGAAAACAGCTGAGCTCTCTCTTCTTCAGTCGTCTCCCGTTTTTCTTATATACCTCCCTCTTCTGATATCCCTCCCCCTCTTTCTGAAACTCCTCCCTCTTCTGATATCCCTCCCCCTCTTTCTGAAACTCCTCCCTCTTCTGATATCCCTCCCCCTCTTTCTGAAACTCCTTCCTCTTCTGATATCCCTCCCCCTCTGTCTGAAACTCCTCCCTCTTCTGATATCCCTCCCCCTCTGTCTGAAACTCCTCCCTCTTCTGATATCCCTCCCCCTCTTTCTGAAACTCCTCCCTCCTCTCTCTCTCTCTCTCTCCCTCTCTCCCTCTCTCCTCTCTCTCTCTCTCTCTCTCTCTCTCTCTCTCTCTCTCTCTCTCTCTCTCTCTCTCTCTCTCTCCCTAGCTCTCTCTCTCTCTCTCTCTCTCTCTCTTCCTCTCTCTCTGTCTCTCTCTCTCTCCCTCTCCCTCTCTCTCTCCCTCTCCCTCTCCCTCTCTCTCTCTCCCTCCCTCTCTCTCTCTCTACGTCTCTCTCCTTGTCCTCCTCCTACTCCTCCTGTCATCTCACTCCGTAACTAATTGTTCCACAGGGAGGATAAAGACAGAGTTGTATTGAACACAATAGATTTTTTTATTTTCGTCCTCCTTGGTTAGTAAAATGTTCTTCTTCTCTGGGTCAAAGAAAAGGGGAGGGGAGGGGCGGGGTTTGGGAACTGACATAGCGACATACACATAGCGAATCACATCGACCTGTTTTAATCATTCGAATCATCATTTAAATACTACATGAATAAATACATAAATTAAGAGTAAAAGCTTTTTTCTATTCCAAGTTAGTAGGACTTTGACAATTTAAAATAGTCACTTAAAAACTAAAATAATCTATGTAACAGATCTTGTATCGTGGCTGTTGAAAGAGAAATCAAATTAAACTATATTTGTCAACAACAAGTGTAGACTTTTTTCGTGAAAATGCTTTACTTTACAAGACCTTAACGAACAGAGCAGTTCAAAGAAGAGTTAAGAAAATATATTTACCAAATAGACTAAAATATAAAGTAATTATAATAAGTAACACAATAAGACTAACAATATTACGGTACAGAGTCAGTGTGGAGGCTATATGGATAAGAGCATCTGCTAAATGACTTAAATGTAAATGTAAATGTATATACAGGGTATTACGGTACAGAGTCAATGTGGAGGCTATATACAGGGTATTACGGTACAGAGTCAGTGTGGAGGCTATATACAGGGTATTACGGTACAGAGTCAATGTGGAGGCTATATACAGGGTATTATGGTACAGAGTCAATGTGGAGGCTATATACAGTGTGTTACGGTACAGAGTCAATGTGGAGGCTATATACAGTGTGTTACGGTACAGAGTCAATGTGGAGGCTATATACAGGGTATTACGGTACAGAGTCAATGTGGAGGCTATATACAGGGTGTTACGGTACAGAGTCAGTGTGGAGGCTATATACAGGGTATTACGGTACAGAGTCAATGTGGAGGCTATATACAGGGTATTACGGTACAGAGTCAGTGTGGAGGCTATATACAGGGTATTACGGTACAGAGTCAATGTGGAGGCTATATACAGGGTATTACGGTACAGAGTCAGTGTGGAGGCTATATACAGGGTATTACGGTACAGAGTCAGTGTGGAGGCTATATACAGGGTGTTACGGTACAGAGTCAGTGTGGAGGCTATATACAGGGTGTTACGGTACAGAGTCAGTGTGGAGGCTATATACAGGGTATTACGGTACAGAGTCAGTGTGGAGGCTATATACAGGGTATTACGGTACAGAGTCAGTGTGGAGGCTATATACAGGGTATTACGGTACAGAGTCAGTGTGGAGGCTATATACAGGGTATTACGGTACAGAGTCAGTGTGGAGGCTATATACAGGGTGTTATGGTACAGAGTCAGTGTGGAGGCTATATACAGGGTATTACGGTACAGAGTCAATGTGGAGGCTATATACAGGGTATTACGGTACAGGGTCAGTGTGGAGGCTATATACAGGGTATTACGGTACAGAGTCAGTGTGGAGGCTATATACAGGGTGTTACGGTACAGAGTCAGTGTGGAGGCTATATACAGGGTATTACGGTACAGAGTCAGTGTGGAGGCTATATACAGGGTATTACGGTACAGAGTCAGTGTGGAGGCTATATACAGGGTATTACAGTACAGAGTTAGTGTGGAAGCTATATACAGGGTGTTACGGTACAGAGTCAGTGTGGAGGCTATATAAGGAAACTTAATACATAGAGTTACTAATAACCTGTATACTTACTGCGTAGTAACACTACGAGACACGGATCAAAACCGTAACGCGTCAAACAATGAGGGGAAACACAAAATACCTCAAATAAAACATCATTCTACATCAACAAAAAAACAACACAGACACATCAAATCAACGCTGATACAATTACGTGTGATCAGAACCGATCGCACGTCGTTCCCACGGTGACGGATAGCAGCTCCTTACGCCCTGTCGCAGGTAGCCACTGCTTGACTTGGGCCGGGCCAATTTATTTTATTTATTTAGGGGGGGTGGGACTGCGTACCGACTCCACTATAAAACAAAGTGGCGTTATCACCGGCTCAGATTCAAAAACAGAGTTTAAAAAAAAAATATATATATATATAAAGTTTGATCAAAGCGGAATTAAAATGGGATGAGGGTTCCTACGGTCATGAGAATTGCTGCTGGTTTTCTGCTCTACCTGATCACTATTATCATTGTTATTAATATTTTTATAAGTACAGAGTACTGCTGGTTTTCTACTTAATAATTAACTGCACCCAGGTCAAAATCAGTCCCAAATTAGAGGAGAGTAATTTTTTAAAAGCAGAAGAACTGGCTTTGATGAGGAAAAATGTAAATCAACCTTCTTGTCTCCACCAAGAGAGAAACACCAGAAATGTTGCACTGACAAATCAACACTCGGTAACGCTGGCCAATCAGCCAATCAGCTGTGTCGTGGATACACTCGGTAACGCCATCAGCCAATCAGCTGTGTCGTGGATACACACGGTAACGCTGGCCAATCAGCTGTGTAGTGGATACACTCGGTAACGCCATCAGCCAATCAGCTGTGTAGTGGATACACTCGGTAACGCCATCAGCCAATCAGCTGTGTCGTGGATACACTCGGTAACGCCATCAGCCAATCAGCTGTGTCGTGGATACACTCGGTAACGCCATCAGCCAATCAGCTGTGTAGTGGATACACTCGGTAACGCCATCAGCCAATCAGCTGTGTAGTGGATACACTCGGTAACGCCATCAGCCAATCAGCTGTGTCGTGGATACACTCGGTAACGCCATCAGCCAATCAGCTGTGTCGTGGTGTAACGCCATCAGCCAATCAGCTGTGTAGTGGATACACTCGGTAACGCCATCAGCCAATCAGCTGTGTAGTGGATACACTGTAACGCCATCAGCCAATCAGCTGTGTAGTGGATACACTCGTAACGCCATCAGCCAATCAGCTGTGTCGTGGATACACTCGGTAACGCCATCAGCCAATCAGCTGTGTCGTGGATACACACGGTAACGCTGGCCAATCAGCTGTGTCGTGGATACACTCGGTAACGCTGGCCAATCAGCTGTGTAGTGGATACACTCGGTAACGCTGGCCAATCAGCTGTGTCGTGGATACACTCGGTAACGCTGGCCAATCAGCTGTGTCGTGGATACACTCGTAACGCCATCAGCCAATCAGCTGTGTCGTGGATACATCGTAACGCCATCAGCCATTCAGCTGTGTCGTGGATACACTCGGTAACGCCATCAGCCAATCAGCTGTGTAGTGGATACACTCGGTAACGCCATCAGCCAATCAGCTGTGTAGTGGATACACTCGGTAACGCCATCAGCCAATCAGCTGTGTCGTGGATACACACGGTAACGCTGGCCAATCAGCTGTGTCGTGGATACACTCGGTAACGCTGGCCAATCAGCTGTGTAGTGGATACACTCGGTAACGCTGGCCAATCAGCTGTGTCGTGGATACACTGGTAACGCTGGCCAATCAGCTGTGTCGTGGATACACTCGGTAACGCCATCAGCCAATCAGCTGTGTCGTGGATAGTAACGCCATCAGCCAATCAGCTGTGTCGTGGATACACCGATAACGCCATCAGCCAATCAGCTGTGTAGTGGTGGCCATCAGCCAATCAGCTGTGTAGTGGATACACTCGTAACGCCATCAGCCAATCAGCTGTGTAGTGGATACACTCGGTAACGCCATCAGCCAATCAGCTGTGTCGTGGATACACTCGGTAACGCCATCAGCCAATCAGCTGTGTCGTGGATACACACGGTAACGCTGGCCAATCAGCTGTGTCGTGGATACACTCGGTAACGCTGGCCAATCAGCTGTGTAGTGGATACACTCGGTAACGCTGGCCAATCAGCTGTGTCGTGGATACACTCGGTAACGCTGGCCAATCAGCTGTGTCGTGGATACACTCGGTAACGCCATCAGCCAATCAGCTGTGTCGTGGATACACTCGGTAACGCCATCAGCCAATCAGCTGTGTCGTGGATACACTCGGTAACGCCATCAGCCAATCAGCTGT
>NW_027008488.1:87116-95102 GCF_036934945.1 Oncorhynchus masou masou | reverse complement strand
TGCCTGCATGGTGGGAGGCTGCCTGCATGGAGGAGGCTCTAATGTCAACTAATCATGAGGGTGCTTTTGTTTGGCCCACTTGAATGTGACCAAAGACATGACAAACCTTCCTTGAATCAACCATATTTACTTTGATGTGGGCTTTGGACAGGCAGGTTCTGCCCATGTTACTTTCACACCGCCCCTCTGTGGGTGACCACAGTCACACCACCCCTCTGTGGTGACTATACAGTCACACCAGGCAGACCGCCCCTCTGTGGTGACTATACAGTCACACCAGGCAGACCGCCCTCTGTGGTGACTATACAGTCACACCAGGCAGACCACCCTCTGGTGGTGACTATACAGTCACACCAGGCAGACCACCCTCTGTGGTGACTATACAGTCACACCAGGCAGACCACCCCTCTGTGGTGACTATACAAATCACACCAGGCAGACCACCCCTCTGTGCTGACTATACAGTCACACCACCCCTCTGTGGTGACTATACAGTCACACCAGGCAGACCACCCCTCTGTGGTGACTATACATTCACACCAGGCAGACCACCCCTCTGTGGTGACTATACAGTCACACCAGGCAGACCACCCCTCTGTGGTGACTATACAGTCACACCACCCCTCTGTGGTGACTATACAGTCACACCAGGTAGACCGCCCCTCTGTGGTGACTATACAGTCACACCAGGCAGACCACCCCTCTGTGGTGACTATACAGTCACACCAGGCAGACCGCCCCTCTGTGGTGAGTATACAGTCACACCAGGCAGACCACCCCTCTGTGGTGACTATACAGTCACACCAGGCAGACCGCCCCTCTGTGGTGACTATACAGTCACACCACCCCTCTGTGGTGACTATACAGTCACACCACCCCTCTGTGGTGACTATACAGTCACACCAGGCAGACCACACCTCTGTGGTGACTATACAGTCACACCAGGCAGTCCACCCCTCTGTGTTGACTATACAGTCACACCACCCCTCTGTGCTGACTACACAGTCACACCAGGCAGGCCGTCCCTCTGTGGTGACTATACAGTCACACCAGGCAGACCGCCCCTCTGTGGTGACTATACAGTCACACCAGGCAGACTGCCCTCTGTGGTGACTATACAGTCACACCAGGCAGACCACCCCTCTGTGGTGACTATACATTCACACCAGGCAGACCACCCCTCTGTGGTGACTATACATTCACACCAGGCAGACCACCCCTCTGTGGTGACTATACAGTCACACCAGGCAGACCACCCTCTGTGGTGACTATACATTCACACCAGGCAGACCACCCCTCTGTGCTGACTATACAGTCACACCAGGCAGACCGCCCCTCTGTGGTGACTATACAGTCACACCAGGCAGACTGCACCTCTCTGTGGTGACTATACAGTCACACCAGGCAGACCACCCCTCTGTGGTGACTATACAGTCACACCACCCCTCTGTGGTGACTATACAGTCACACCAGGTAGACCGCCCCTCTGTGGTGACTATACAGTCACACCAGGCAGACCGCCCCTCTGTGGTGACTATACAGTCACACCAGGCAGACCGCCCCTCTGTGGTGACTATACAGTCACACCAGGCAGACCACCCCTCTGTGGTGACTATACAAATCACACCAGGCAGACCACCCCTCTGTGCTGACTATACAGTCACACCACCCCTCTGTGGTGACTATACAGTCACACCAGGCAGACCACCCCTCTGTGGTGACTATACATTCACACCAGGCAGACCACCCCTCTGTGGTGACTATACAGTCACACCAGGCAGACCACCCCTCTGTGGTGACTATACAGTCACACCACCCCTCTGTGGTGACTATACAGTCACACCAGGTAGACCGCCCCTCTGTGGTGACTATACAGTCACACCAGGCAGACCACCCCTCTGTGGTGACTATACAGTCACACCAGGCAGACCGCCCCTCTGTGGTGAGTATACAGTCACACCAGGCAGACCACCCCTCTGTGGTGACTATACAGTCACACCAGGCAGACCGCCCCTCTGTGGTGACTATACAGTCACACCACCCCTCTGTGGTGACTATACAGTCACACCACCCCTCTGTGGTGACTATACAGTCACACCAGGCAGACCACACCTCTGTGGTGACTATACAGTCACACCAGGCAGTCCACCCCTCTGTGTTGACTATACAGTCACACCACCCCTCTGTGCTGACTACACAGTCACACCAGGCAGGCCGTCCCTCTGTGGTGACTATACAGTCACACCAGGCAGACCGCCCCTCTGTGGTGACTATACAGTCACACCAGGCAGACCGCCCCTCTGTGGTGACTATACAGTCACACCAGGCAGACCACCCCTCTGTGGTGACTATACATTCACACCAGGCAGACCACCCCTCTGTGGTGACTATACATTCACACCAGGCAGACCACCCCTCTGTGGTGACTATACAGTCACACCAGGCAGACCACCCCTCTGTGGTGACTATACATTCACACCAGGCAGACCACCCCTCTGTGCTGACTATACAGTCACACCAGGCAGACCGCCCCTCTGTGGTGACTATACAGTCACACCAGGCAGACCGCACCTCTGTGGTGACTATACAGTCACACCAGGCAGACCACCCCTCTGTGGTGACTATACAGTCACACCACCCCTCTGTGGTGACTATACAGTCACACCAGGTAGACCGCCCCTCTGTGGTGACTATACAGTCACACCAGGCAGACCGCCCCTCTGTGGTGACTATACAGTCACACCAGGCAGACCGCCCCTCTGTGGTGAGTATACAGTCACACCAGGCAGACCACCCCTCTGTGGTGACTATACAGTCACACCAGGCAGACCGCCCCTCTGTGGTGACTATACAGTCACACCACCCCTCTGTGGTGACTATACAGTCACACCAGGCAGACCACCCCTCTGTGGTGGCTATACAGTCACACCAGGCAGACCACCCCTCTGTGGTGACTATACAGTCACACCAGGCAGACCACCCCTCTGTGGTGACTATACAGTCACACCAGGCAGACCACCCCTCTGTGGTGACTATACAGTCACACATTTACATTTACATTTAAGTCATTTAGCAGACGCTCTTAGGCAGACCGCCCCTCTGTGGTGACTATACAGTCACACCACCCCTCTGTGGTGACTATACAGTCACACCACCCCTCTGTGCTGACTATACAGTCACACCAGGCAGACCGCCCCTCTGTGGTGACTATCCACCATTAATGTTAACAATAATAATACTAAGAAATACAACATACATACAGTGTACAAAACATTAAGAACACCTTCCTAATATTGTGTTGTAGAACAGCCTCAATTTGTTGGGATGATCCACCATCCAAAGGACATGACACAACTTGACACAACTGTGGGAAACATTGGAGTCAACATGGTCCAGCATCCCTGTGGAACGCTTTCAACACCTTGTAGAGTCCATGTCCCGATGAATTGAGGCTGTTCTGAGGTGTTCCTAATGTTTTGTACACTGTATGTATGTATGTATGTATGTATGTGTGTGTGTGTGTGTGTATATATTTTTTCCCCCAGATGTAAAAATACTTAGCGTAAAAAAAGATAAGAATCAAATCATTACAATGGTGGATAAATTCCTTACAATTTCCTTTTTTAATTTTTTTTAAATCCATTGATAAGGAGAGAGATGAATGCTGTGCTTTCAGGCAATGACAGCGTGTGTTGGATGGTGAACACGGCCGTGGGACTCTTTCACCAGAGACGGAGGCAGACGGCAGCTTTTGGTTTGGCTTCCACCACAGAGTGAAGGTCAGGAACACACACACAACTCTTAACCCAGGACTGATGACATACTTCAGGAGTGGAGCAGACAAACCTCAACCCCCAGACTTCCTGCATTGGCTAACGAAGTTTGACGTGATGGTACACCAGACGCTTGGCATTTGGGAGGAAGGGTAATGGGAACGTGATTACACACAGACTGACAACACATCCCATAGAATCAGATGTTTCACTTTATAATATGCTTACATAAGCTTATAGCAAGTTGAAGGCATTATACTGGTCGGTGTTACCCATGATGATGGAGTGTTACCCATGATGAAGGAGTGTTACCCATGATGGAGTGTTACCCATGATGGAGTGTTACCCATGATGAAGGAGTGTTACCCATGATGGAGTGTTACCCATGATGAAGGAATGTTACCCATGATGAAGGAGTGTTACCCATGATGGAGGAGTGTTACCCATGATGAAGGAGTGTTACCCATGATGAAGGAGTGTTACCCATGATGAAGGAGTGTTACCCATGATGGAGGAGTGTTACCCATGATGGAGGAGTGTTCCCCATGATGATGGAGTGTTCCCCATGATGATGGAGTGTTCCCCATGATGATGGAGTGTTACCCATGATGGAGTGTTACCCATGATGATGGAGTGTTACCCATGATGATGGAGTGTTACCCATGATGATGGAGTGTTACCCATGATGGAGGAGTGTTACCCATGATGGAGGAGTGTTACCCATGATGGAGGAGTGTTACCCATGATGGAGGAGTGTTACCCATGATGGAGTGTTACCCATGATGGAGGAGTGTTACCCATGATGGAGGAGTGTTACCCATGATGGAGTGTTACCCATGATGGAGTGTTACCCATGATGGAGTGTTACCCATGATGGAGTGTTACCCATGATGGAGTGTTACCCATGATGGAGTGTTACCCATGATGGAGTGTTACCCATGATGGAGTGTTACCCATGATGGAGTGTTACCCATGATGAAGGAGTGTTACCCATGATGAAGGAGTGTTACCCATGATGAAGGAGTGTTACCCATGAAGGAGTGTTACCCATGATGGAGTGTTACCCATGATGGAGTGTTACCCATGATGGAGTGTTACCCATGATGGAGTGTTACCCATGATGGAGTGTTACCCATGATGGAGTGTTCCCCATGATGGAGGAGTGTTCCCCATGATGGAGGAGTGTTCCCCATGATGGAGGAGTGTTCCCCATGATGGAGGAGTGTTCCCCATGATGGAGGAGTGTTCCCCATGATGGAGGAGTGTTCCCCATGATGGAGGAGTGTTCCCCATGATGGAGGAGTGTTCCCCATGATGGAGGAGTGTTCCCCATGATGGAGGAGTGTTCCCCATGATGGAGGAGTGTTCCCCATGATGGAGGAGTGTTCCCCATGATGGAGGAGTGTTCCCCATGATGGAGGAGTGTTACCCATGATGGAGGAGTGTTACCCATGATGGAGGAGTGTTACCCATGATGGAGGAGTGTTACCCATGATGGAGGAGTGTTACCCATGATGGAGGAGTGTTACCCATGATGGAGGAGTGTTACCCATGATGGAGGAGTGTTACCCATGATGGAGGAGTGTTACCCATGATGGAGGAGTGTTACCCATGATGGAGGAGTGTTACCCATGATGGAGGAGTGTTACCCATGATGGAGGAGTGTTACCCATGATGGAGGAGTGTTACCGATGAAGTGTTACCCATGATGGAGGAGTGTTACCCATGATGGAGGAGTGTTACCCATGATGATGGAGTGTTACCCATGATGGAGTGTTACCCATGATGGAGTGTTACCCATGATGAAGTAGTGATACCCATGATGGAGTGTTACCCATGATGAAGTAGTGATACCCATGATGAAGTAGTGATACCCATGATGATGGAGTGTTCCCCATGATGGAGGAGTGTTACCCATGATGGAGTGTTACCCATGATGGAGTGTTACCCATGATGGAGTGTTACCCATGATGGAGTGTTACCCATGACGATGGAGTGTTACCCATGACGATGGAGTGTTACCCATGACGATGGAGTGTTACCCATGATGGAGTGTTACCCATGATGGAGGAGTGTTACCCATGATGGAGTGTTACCCATGACAATGGAGTGTTACCCATGACGATGGAGTGTTACCCATGACGATGGAGTGTTACCCATGATGGAGTGTTACCCATGATGGAGTGTTACCCATGACGATGGAGTGTTACCCATGACGATGGAGTGTTACCCATGATGGCGTGTTACCCATGATGGCGTGTTACCCATGATGGAGTGTTACCCATGATGATGGAGTGTTACCCATGATGGAGTGTTACCCATGATGGAGTGTTACCCATGATGGTGGTTGCCCATGATGGAGTGTTACCCATGATGATGGAGTGTTACCCATGATGATGGAGTGTTACCCATGATGATGGTGTTACCCATGATGGGAGTGTTACCCATGATGATGGAGTGTTACCCATGATGGAGTGTTACCCATGATGATGGTGTTACCCATGATGGAGTGTTACCCATGATGGAGTGTTACCCATGATGGAGTGTTACCCATGATGGATGTTACCCATGATGGAGTGTTACCCATGATGGAGTGTTACCCATGATGATGAGTGTTACCCATGATGATGGAGTGTTACCCATGATGATGGAGTGTTACCCATGATGATGGAGTGTTACCCATGATGATGATTACCCATGATGAGTGTTACCCATGATGGAGTGTTACCCATGATGGTGTTACCCATGATGGAGTGTTACCCATGATGGAGTGTTGCCCATGATGATGGAGTGTTACCCATGGCGATGGAGTGTTACCTATGATGGAGTGTTGTTACCCTTGATGGAGGTGTTACCCATGATGGTGTTACCCATATGATGGTGTTACCCATGATGTTACCCATAACGATGGTGTTACCCATGTGATGGAGTGTTACCCATGGCGATGGAGTGTACCCATGGCGATGGAGTGTTACCCATGATGATGGAGTGTTACCCATGGTGGAGTGATACCCATGATGAGTGTTACCCATGATAGTGGAGTGTTACCCATGATGATGGAGTGTTACCCATGATGATGGAGTGTTACCCATGATGATGGAGTGTTACCCATGATGGAGTGTTACCCATGATGATGGAGTGTTACCCATGATGATGGAGTGTTACCCATGATGGAGTGTTACCCATGATGATGGAGTGATACCCATGATGGAGTGATACCCATGATGGAGTGTTACCCATGATGATGGAGTGTTACCCATGATGAAGGAGTGTTACCCATGATGGAGTGTTACCCATGATGGAGTGTTACCCATGATGGAGTGTTACCCATGATGATGGAGTGTTACCCATGATGATGGAGTGTTACCCATGATGATGGAGTGTTACCCATGATGATGGAGTGTTACCCATGATGGAGTGTTACCCATGATGGAGTTTTACCCATGATGATGGAGTGTTACCCGTGATGGAGTGTTACCCGTGATGGAGTGTTACCCGTGATGGAGTGTTACCCGTGATGGAGTGTTACCCATGATGATGGAGTGTTACCCATGATGGAGTGTTACCCATGACGAAGGAGTGTTACCCATGACGATGGAGTGTTACCCATGATGGAGTGTTACCCATGATGGAGTGTTACCCATGACGATGGAGTGTTACCCATGACGATGGAGTGTTACCCATGATGGAGTGTTACCCATGATGATGGAGTGTTACCCATGATGATGGAGTGTTACCCATGATGATGGAGTGTTACCCATGACGATGGAGTGTTACCCATGACGATGGAGTGTTACCCATGACAATGGAGTGTTACCCATGACAATGGAGTGTTACCCATGATGGAGGAGTGTTACCCATGATGATGGAGTGTTACCCATGATGATGGAGTGTTACCCATGACAATGGAGTGTTACCCATGATGGAGTGTTACCCATGATGGAGTGTTACCCATGATGGAGTGTTACCCATGATGGAGTGTTACCCATGACGATGGAGTGTTACCCATGACGATGGAGTGTTACCCATGACGATGGAGTGTTACCCATGACGATGGAGTGTTACCCATGAGGATGGAGTGTTACCCATGATGGAGTGTTACCCATGATGGAGTGTTACCCATGATGGAGTGTTACCCATGATGATGGAGTGTTACCCATGATGAAGTAGTGATACCCATGATGAAGTAGTGATACCCATGATGAAGGAGTGT